>NW_024081871.1:322176-409874 GCF_003009895.1 Hyaena hyaena | reverse complement strand
AAAAAAAAAAAAAAAAAAAAAAAAAAAAAAAAAAAAATTCATCTCATTTTGATCTTAAGAACATGTCAGACAAACCCAAACTGAGGGATATTCTCAAAAATAACTGATAATTTTCCAAAAATTTCAAGATAATGAAAGAAAAAGAAAGCTTTAGGAACTATTGAAAACTTGAGGGCACAAAAGAGAAATAGAAACTAAACGCAACACTAACACCTATTAGAATGACCAAAATCCAGAATTCTGACACCACCAAATGATGGAAAGGACCGGGAGGAAAAGGAACTCTCATTCAGTGCTGGTGGGAAGGCACAATGGTACTGACACTTTGGAAGACAGTTTGGCAGTTTCTTACTAAACTGAACATATGTTAATCATTTGATCCAGATGTCATACTTCTTAATATTTATCCACACGGATTGAACATTTATGTTTTGATAAGTGTTCAATTTATGAAAACTTATGTTTCAAAATATTAAAACATATGTTTTCAATTTGTGTGAACATAAAACTTATCTTTTATGTTTATAGTAGATATTTTATGTTTATAGTAGCTGTATTCATAATTGCCCAAACATGGAAGTAACCAAGATTTCCTTCAGTAGGTGAATGGATTAATAAACTGGTGCATCCAGACAATGAAATGTTATTTAGCACTGAAAAGAAATGATCTATCAAGGTATGAAAAAAACAAAGAAGAAACTTAAATGCATTCTGTTAAGTGATATGGAATATGGAAAAGTGACATAATGTGGGATTCCAACAATATGACATTATGGAAAAAACAAAACTATGGAGATGGCAAAAAGATTAATGGTTGCCAAGGGTTAAGGAGGAAGAAAGGATGAGTAGAGCATAGAAAATCTTTAAGACAATGAAACTACTTGGTAATACATGTCATTTATATTTGTCAGACCCATAGAATGTACAACACCAAGAGTAAACCTGAGTGTAAACTATGGACTTTAGGTGACAATGATGTGTTAGTGTATGTTCATGGACTATAACGAATTTACTACTCTGATAAGGAATGTTAATAATGGGGAGATTATCCATGTGTGGGGTGGGGGTATATTGGAACAATGTATTTTCCACATAATTTTGTTGTGACCTAGAATTGCTCTAAAGATAGTTTCTTAATTAAATAGTATATAAATGTAATACATTATCCTAGTCTTCTAGAACAGAAAATGGACATTAGTAGAAAAAACGTCAAAATTTGAATAAAGAATGTTTACTTCCTGGTTTGACAATATCATGTTATGTAGGGTGTTAACATTAGTGGATGTTGCCAGATGGCCAACAAACACATGAAACGATGCTCAGCATCCCTCCTCATCAGGGAAATATAAATCAAAACGACACTGAGATACCACCTCACACCAGTCAGAGTGGCTAAAATGAGCAAATCAGAGAACTCTATATGTTGGCAAGGATGTGGAGAAACAGGCACTCTCCTACACTGTTGGTGGGAATGTAAACTGGTACAGCCCCTCTGGAAAACAGTGTGGAGGTTCCTCAAAAAATTAACAATAGAACTCCCCTAGGACCCAGCAATAGCACTGCTAAGAATTTACCCAAGGGATACAGAAATGCTGATGCATAGGAGAACATGTACCCCAATGTTCATAGCAGCACTCTCAACAATAGCCAAAACATGGAAAGAGCCTAAGTGTCCATCAACGGACAAATGGATCAAGAAGATGTGGTTTATACCATGGAATACTACATGGCAATGAGAAAGAATGAAATCTGGCCATGTGTAGCAACATGGATGGACCTTGAAGGTGTTATGCTGAGTGAAATAAGTCAGGCAGAGAAGGACAAATATCATATGCTTGCACGTATAGGAAGAGTAGGAGGAACTTAACGGAGGACAATGGGGGAGAAGAAGGGGAGAAATAGTGGGGGAAAGGGGGAGAGGCAAACCATGAGAGACTCTTGAATGCTGACAAAAACTGAGGACTGATGGATGTGGGGGGGGGATGGGCACGGAGAGGGGGACTTGGGATGAGCACTAGGTGTTATATGGAAACCAACTTGACAATAAACTATTTGTAAAAAAAAAAATTAGTGGATGTCGGGTGAGGAGTAAATAGAAACTCTCTATACAATGTTTGCAACATATCTGTAGGTTTAAATTTAGTGCAAAATAAAATCTCTCCAAAAAATGGGCACACTGGTATGGAAGATACGTGTGGTCTGTGAAGAACTAAACACCACACCTTGTAAATATTAGAATTCTCTGGAACTTGTTTTAAGGATGAAATTATCTGATGAAAGAATTAAAAATTGCTGCATACTATACCCTTGTTTACTGACTCTAGAGAGGGCACATTTTTCATTTTATGGTGGAAAGGAAGTAGTAGAAATGTGGGGAAAGTTCATTCTTTCTGGTCAGGAAATGGACCAAGGTTCAAATAAGGACCAGTGATTGGGCTTTCTGCAATTCTAATGCTACGGTAATGTTCTACTGCACTTCCTATTACCAAGGTTCCCTGCACAAATTATATCTTACCTGTGTCTAGGCTTCTCAGAGACCCCATAGCCAGAAACATCCCTAGTCTCAGCCTAACTGGCCTTCTGATAAATTGACAAGACACTGGAAACTTTTCCTTTAATAGATATGAAATACACTCTGGTGTCTGAAGTTTCAATAAAAAATACATGCAATTCCACATCTCCCATTCTTATTCTGAAAATAGAATAAGGGAGTGGACTTTTTGCTTAAGATTAAAATGAGAAGAAGAATTGAAGTCCCCAAACCCCGCTATCCTTCCAGCCAAGCTTTCAGTAACCAGCCCCTCTTCCAAAGACAAAGCACAAATATGGATCAGAAAGAATTTTAAAGAAAATCCAAAATGTCTTTTTAAAAATAATATCCAGTGTATATCTAAATTCAATAGATAGGTATGGGTATTAAATAGGGCCCTTGTTATTAATGAGCACTGTATGTAAGTGATGAGTCACTGAATTCTACCTCTGAAACCAATGTTGCACTGCATATTAGCTAACTAAAATTTAACTTAAAATTATTTAAAAAATAAAGTAAATTCAATAGCAAAAGTGGACTGAAAAATTATTCATTTAGGGAACATCCATTGACAATCATTTTATCAATTCATTTTTTTAAAAGTAAATCCTAGAAAGTTGACATTTTCTACATATTCTACATATTTGTACCAACACGTAGAATTTTTAATACATTAAGTATAAAACATACTAGTTTCCAAAGAGAGTTCAGAAGAATATACCCATACATATATATACATGCACATAAATATACATATGTATACATAAATACATATACACACATATTTTTAAATCCAAAATAATGAGTCCAATAGTCCTTATGATGACAAAGGCTATCCGTGCTCTGGGAGACTACAAAATTATCTAGAAAAAGTGTATAGAATTATAAAGAATAAGGTTTCTACTAAATCAATGTTTACCAGAGATGTCATTATTTATGAAATCACAAGTGAACAAAGAGCAGATCCAACATGATTCAAAGATAAAAATGCTCTAAATTCAGGAGTTTTTTGTTCTTTATTATTGTCTCAGTGTTCTCTCCTGGGATATAAAAAGGAAAATCGTTTTCCTTTTACCAAATCTCTGCCCATTCCAGAGGATGAGTGTGGAAAACAACAACCTGAGTAAGAGGCAGTTTTCACACTTTGCCTGTTAGCTGAGAAGAAATTTCCTTGGGGATATATGTATGCATTTGCACTAAATTAGGTGTTGTGGAGCTTTTCATGTATAAACAGATTTAAGCTAAAACAATGTTCAAGGGTAAAATTTAGACCTATCAATTTGAAGATTCTTTCTTCAAGAAGTGGTCCAATCTATACTTTTGCATTTAGTAAAACACTGTTTGATATAGAAATCAATTCCTAAGTTAATCTAAAGTTAAAGTTGTTTGAGTACCCAAAAATCTCAAAGCTTTTTAAAACATTTTGTTATAAGATTCCTTTAGGGGCAAAAATATACTTATGAAACACAAAGGTTACATATTGAATTTATATATATCATAAATAAAGCATACTCTGTACATAATATAGTGATGTGAATAAAATTTAACCAGGCTTTCCCAATAATTTCATATCAGTCAACTATTTGATTAAAGAAATGGAATATTAATAAGCGAGAGAGGGAAGGCAGAGAGAGAAGGAGAGACAATCCCAAGGAGGCTCCAACTATCAGTGCACAGCCCGGGGCTCAACCCAGGAACTGTAAGATCATGACCCGCGCCATGACCAAGGGTTGGAGGCTTAACCAACTAAGCCACCCAGGTGTGCCAAACCCAATTTTTAAAAACACATATAAAGAAACATATAAATGGCAACCAGAGCTCATTTTGGTAATGTTCTCCCACCCTTAGTCTCCCATAAAAGGGATTATTTTAAACCTTAAAGAAACCTTATGAAATGAGAGGAGAGAAAGTGCAATTCCTTCAGAAGGAACTGGACCTTGAAAGTAGAAAGTATCTATCTCTGTCGCTCTTGGCCTCATGCTCCCTCTCTGCTTCAAGGTCATTTTCTCTAATTCTATCTATCTTTCTGATTGGTGGGTTTCCCAATGGTTCAAACCCAGATTCTTCATCTTCAAACACTCACTGAAGAGCTTGGCAATATTTTTTATTCTCTGAGATCTAATTTCATATTCCTAGGGAAAAAAACCAATTTTTGTACATTGACTCAATTCCCTAACCAAAAGTAGGAAGTTCTGAAGGGTACCCAGAATGCAATGGTAAGATATTGACTTTTCCCTTTAAGATAGAAAATGGAGTATGGATACTCAATCTCACTTCTTGCATTCAATATTAAGCTAATGACCCAAATGCAATTAGGTAACAAAAACTGAAAGTGGAAGTATAAATATTAGAAGGAAAAAATAAAACTATTTGTAGTGGATAATTTTATGTGTCATTTGGGCTGGGCCATGGGGCCCAGATATTTAGTCAAATGTTTTTTGGGTATTTCTGTGAAGGTGGTTTTAGATGAGATTAACATTTAAATTAGCGGACGTTGAGTAAAGCAAATTGCCCTTTATAATGTGGATGGGCCTCATCAATCATTTGAAGGTCTTAATAGAACAAAGATGGGCCTCTCTTAAGCAAGAAGAAATTCTGTCAGCTGACCAATTTATACCTTGGACTACAGTCCTTCCCTGAATCTCCAGCCTGCTGACCTACATCCTCAGATTTTGAATTTGTCACGCCTCTGTAACCATGTCAGCAAATTCCTTAAAACTAGTCTCTCTTGATATATAAATAAACACCTTGTGGGTTCTGTTTCTTAGAACTGTGGCTAATATAGGTGTTTATACAACAGAAATAAAAATCTGTGTCTAAAAAATACAAATGTATTTTGAACAGCTTTATTTTAGAAAGTCCCAAAATAGAAACAATACTCAACTCCACTAAACTGGAAACAACATGTAACTCCATCAACAAGAGGATGGATAACAAAACTGTGGCATAATTATGCAGTGCAATATTTCTTAGCAATAAGTAGAAAACAATTGCAGATATATCAGATTACAAGGATTATTCTCAAAAATATTGAATAAAAGAACCATACACAAAAGAGTATATTCTGTAGATACTATTTCATGAATTTCAAGACAAGAAAAATTAATTTACAGCGATTGAAATGAGAACAGTGGCTGTCTATAGGACCACAGGGGAGGTACACATGATGGGTAGGAGAAATAAGGGGATTTCTATGTGAAATATTTAAGATTTGTGCATTTCACACTATGAACCTTTATTTCATTTAAATAAACAAATAAAGATTATACAAGTAAATATTTAAACAAAAAAACAAATAAGTAATATGGGAGAAGGGTGAAATTTTAAATTATGTGATCAGGTCTGGGAAGACCTCACTAAGAAAGTGACTTTTGACAAAGACCTAATGGGGCAGAATCAGTGAGCCATGAGGCTATTTGAAAAAGAGTTCTGGTGGAGAGAACAAGAACAAATATCCCAAGGTAGGAATATACCTGGCATGTGGGAGGAAGAACAAGGAGACTGGTGTGGCTTTGGAAGAGATAGAGCACAGGTCATTGTAAGCCCTTGTAGGATATTTTTAGGATTTTGACTTTTATTTTGAATTTCCTGGGGAGTCCCTGCAGCGTTTTAGTATAAGACTCACATAGTGCACTCACATGATAAAAGATAGGTTTGTAAAGACCCTATTCATTTAAAAAAATATTTTCACTTCAGCATGCATAAAATTAAGCAATAATTTATAAATTTGGTAATAATCTAAATGATGAGCTTTAATCAAGTCCTATCTCCTTTATCAAAGGACGTACTCAGCAAGCATTAAGGAGGAAACAGAAATATTACTGTAATTCTGCAATCCTGTCACCATTCTTTTTGGTATTTTTAAACACAATAATGTATAAAGAAAGTAATGTTATCCTAAAACCTTCACAAACCCAGGTGGTAAACAGCATAGAAGCTTATTTTGTAAATTACAAAATCCTCAGTAACATGAATGAGATTTGCATCTGCATTTGTCTTCTAGGTACAGATGCAAGTGTTGGGCCAATATAACAAAAGGAAGTTTGAATTCTTAACGTTGCCCATTGGTCTTCAGTTTTTCCAGAAAACATGCAACTAAAAATTGATTCTTTTGGTAAGATTAGGAATGAAATAATGCTCAGATATGTGTTTATTTGTAGCCTTAAGGACTCTTCAACCCTGTGTGCATTAAGCTGAATCATGGCCTCTGCCAGATATCTGCATCCCAATCTCTGAAACCGTAAAAATTTGTATGAATGATTAATGATCTTGAGATGGAGGGATTATGCTGGATTTTCCAGGTGGGTCCAGGAAAGAGATCAGAGAAGGCACAGAATGCGATGATGGAAACAGAATGAGATTTGCAGGTATGCCACTGGCTCTAAAGACGGAGGAAGGGGCCACACACCAAGATATGTAAAGAAAGAGCTCTAGAACCTGGGAAATAAAATTGGAGAGGATATACTGTTAATAGATCCTCCAGAAGGAACTATCTCTGCTGACTCCTTGACTTTAGTCCAATACAACCCAATTACAAATTTCTGACTTTCAGAACTATAAGAGAGTGAATGAGTGCTGTTTTAAGTCAATAAGTTCATGGCAATTTGTTACAGCAACAAAAGGAAATGAATATATCCACACTGTGAAATATATATCCAAAAAAAATTTTATAGTGTACATCAACAGCTTTCAAAGAAAAATTGCACCAAATTAAACAAGTGAAGATAACTTAATTCAAGACTATTGTAATAATGGTCAAAACTGTGTTAAATGGGGAGAGAATCAAAACTCAACTTCACTAAAACCAAAGTCAGGAGAGTTTCTATGCTCATCAAAAAAGGAGGTTAGTGATCTATAATCAGGAAGAGGCCTATCTAAAACTTAGTCAAGTTGAGCAGAACAGGAGATCCATCTTGGTCAATGCCTACTAAAAAAGCTTAGTCAAAGCCAAACCAGGTATTTGTCTCAGTAGATCTTGCCACATACACTAGTCATATTTATTCATCCTTTATAATGAAAATCTGGAGCATTTAAAATTTGGGTAATGCATGAATACTTGCCCATTAACAACAACAACAATAACAAACAATAAAAAATAAATTAAATGTGCCAATTTAAAGTCTTAAAACATATATAGAAATCATTTCTAATGATATGGATTTTTTGTTGTTTGAGGAAGTATTTTACAGCTCAAATTATTTTAAGTTCCCTCTTAAAATAGAAGAGACCTAGGAATAAGAGAGATGTTAAAATGTTATGTATAATCAGAAAGAAATTAAAGCAGAAGCTTAAATTAAAATACTAGTAGAAGAATATTGATATTTTTTAGAATAATTCTTAATTGTGCATATTAATTATCCCAACATCTGTTGAACTAATATTATGACCCAGGCCCTAGAGAAATAAAATTATAGATAAAAAGTACATGTTCTTAAAATATGCACAAACCAATGTATGATAACTGACATTTCAGATACAAGAGTGAGACAACTGTGGGTCATAAAAAATAAAAAATAAAATTCTGTTGCAAAGAAGTCAACAAATAAGCCCGATTCACAGGGAGGGAGTAATAGGCTCTATCTCTTGATCAGAGAATCTGCAGTTGCATTGGAAGGGGTCTGAATAGAGACATAAGTGAAGATTTAGGGACTTTTTTAAAATCAATCTACCAAAATGAGTGAGTCTTAAAGTTCCTCTTCTGGCCCTTGTAGCTCTACAGAGCTAAAATAAACAGAAGAAGACTGAATTTCAGAGGCTGACTTTAAATTTGAGGCAAAGTTGTTCTAAAAGTAGTATTTGAGGCAAAGCTGATCGAAATCTAGCCTCCTACTTTTAGGATCCCAAGTGCTTCTGTGGGCTGCACCTTTACCAAGATAAGATCTATAGGGGAACCTCTACAGTGATACCTAGAAATTTCTGCAATGATAGAGAAATAAATCCACCCAATTTCTCTGCTACATTATTATGAGTAAGTTATATACCAAAATGTGACCAACAAAAATAACTCCCTACATCTAGATTCCTCTGGTTTCAAACATTTGCTACAAGTTTCTCCCTTAGTACAGTCATAACACAAGACCAAATCTAATGAACATAAGTCTTCTTTATTTTTCATTTACTCATTTATCTATCTATTCAACAATGTCTGGCTAATAGGATTCAGCTATGGGAAGTTGCCTTGGCTTTATTCCATCGAAGCAGGAAGACTGACATTTATGAATCAGGTTGATCATCGTTAAAGCATGTGCCTAAAACCTGATACTCAACTTTTATATTGATTATAGTTATTTTTCTATTTACTGGTGACAGCATGAAGGCAGTAACTCTGACAGTGCAGTAAAGAGAATAGTCAGAATGAAGAAGCATTTTTTAGGAATGGTTTGGAGAGCACATTACATGCAATAGAGAAAAGCCCATAAGAGAGATATTGTAAAAGATGTCAAAATCAGCATAAAGTGCATTTTGGGGGGTTCTGGTGAAGACCAAAGGGGTCATCAGCAAGAAGAAGAGGAATTACTAGTCAAGAAAAAAACAACATTTTTAAAGAGATGAAAAACGTAACAAAGCATCTGTGGGGATCTACAGAAAGTTTTATTTAAAAAAGAGGGTTTACTTGAAATAGGTTATCACTGATGTCTATAAACTCAGTAGTGCAGGTAATGAGCTCATTTTCTGATAAGTGTGATTTGGGAAGAAAGAGAGAGGAGTTTGAGGACAGTCAATATGAAAATTTTGAAACAGATTTGTTTGGGGACAAAAAAAGCCAAGCCAGTGGGCACCGGGGAGCAGTTGAGTCTGATCAGCATGACTTGTCTGGATCTAGAGAGCTCAAGGCACAGATGGCTCATCAATAGTGCTAAGCAGTGTCCCAAAACAAGGGTCAAAACAGTTTAGATAACTGTTTAGAAATTTCCTATTTAGCTAAAATTACCAAAACCACTCTGTGTTATCATTCAATGTTGCATAAAAGTATCCTAATACTTTACAGTGTAAGTGCATTATGAACACTTTTATTAGTTCTCTTTTTTTTTTCCCCAGCTTGCCTGGAGGTTCCAGTGTGCAAATAACTCTCAGTTAGTTCTATGAAAGTGCATTAAGTCTTTGAGGTTTAATGCTCTAGGGTGGCATTCAGTTCCTTAGAGTGGTAATTTACTAAATGGTAGGGTGGGATGCGATCTTCCTTATCCAAAGAAGTGAACTAGAGCAAAGAATTAAGGGGGTTGTCCATATTCAAAAAGCTTATTATAGAACTGCAACATCAGAGCTAGTGAACACAGGGTAAGAACACTACATAAAAAAGAAAAGTGAGTTTCCTTTTGATAATATATTATTTCCAATTGGCTAATAAAAGGGAAAACGGCATATAAAAAGCATGCAATTTTTCTAATTAGATCAGCATGATCTCTGCAGTCTTCTCCAAAAGTATTCAATACTTTGGGCTATTTAAATCCATTTAGCCTGTTTTGAAAGGAACTAAAGGGAGAACATACTTTCAATGGTGTATATAGCTTTCATTTTATCTAGGACAAAGGAATTCTCTCATACTTACTGAGCATCTTGTCTACAAGTAACAGAGATTTATTTTGCATCAGTTCAAGCTGTCCTATCTGCCAAAATGATACATGTTCAATGACTTTTAAAAGCACTCGAATATCTCCATTCAATTGTTCTTCCCCACCCAGCTTTTAGAAAAGCAAAAAAATTGTTTTAATATTTTGTAAGGCATCCATTAGGATGACTCCGTTTAAAATACTAAGTGGCTTAATGGTATTTTCAATGCTACACAAAATATTCTAACCATGAAAAAATTTCAGCTATCTACCAATATATACGAGCTCATTAACTTTAAAAGATATGAACTGCATATAGAAATCTAGTGTACCAGCTAGGAACTTTCTGAGTAGTTAGTAGATATTCCTTTATTTATTTACTTTTAATTTAAATGTAAATTTAATAGAACACAATATTCTAAGCACCTAACTGAAAGATAATTTTACTGGAATAAGGAGAGCATATGAAACAGAACTGAACTGTTAAAAGTTTCAGCACAGATGTAATATAAAACCTTGCACAAGCTTACTGTATCTAAGAAAACACTTCACTTGAAATGCTTTGAGGTGCTAAATTAAACATACACTAGTCAAATTCCTAGAGGAATATTGTTGGGTAAGGTGAAATTTCCATAAGGGATGTTACAAGTAGATGTGGCTTTGAATGTGTAGGTTCCAGAGATGTTGTTTCTATCAACACCCAAAAGAGTCTAAAGCACAAATAACAACGCCAGGGAACTGTAATGGGACCATAGATTGGACTCAGAGGAAGTAACTACCCAAAATCTGGCTCTTTCTGATAGTAATTATTTCTAAGAAGAGAATATTTTCTCAGATATGTATTTACTTTGAAAGATAAACAATGTAAATATGCTACTTGTCTTGACTTGTTTCTTCCAAAATACTGATGCCTTTACATCAAACAATGCTAATAACCAATTCTACTCACAGGTAGTATTTTGAAAAGGAAAGCTTTGATCTAGCTTTTGGGTAGAATTATAAGTACATCAGACTACCAAATTGCACACATTTATTTTAAGGTCATTAAAATCATATATATTCAATTTACGTGCTCATACATTTGAAAACAAATGCCGAGAAATCCACAAGGGAAAAGAAAAGAAATCAGAATGGAACATTTACATAGTTTCTGTTTGTCATTCAGTGCAGAAAAAAAATGCAATAACCACAGCTTTTGGAAGTAAAGTATTGTTAGTGTTCATATAAAACAAAGAAATATTGATTTCAATAAATTGTATTCAAAAACTGATTATATGAGAAAATTTCATCTTCTACATTGACATTTTCACTTACGCTGCTACATCTTACATCAGGACAAAGAAGAATAATTTAAAATGGAGATTCTTTTTAAAAATAGAAATAAGAAAAATAAAATAAAATGGAGTTTTTTTTTCCATTATCCTAAATCTTTGAGATCAAATACATCAACTATAATGCAAGTGAGTAGCCCACAATAAAAAGAAGAAGCAAAGCATAAGGGTGCAATACTGAAAATAAAGTGTTCAAGAAAGGAAGGATTTGTTGTTAGCACTGAAGTCCTAATATAGTTTGAATAAAAACACTAAATGAAATTTTCTTCTATTTTCAGTAACCATTCCATTTTCTTCTTCCTTTCTTGGAATTACAAGCAAGGTGAATAGTAAGTTTTCAGGGCACCAAGTTTAAAATCAATGAGTTATACAATTAAGGTCTCAAAATCCCTGAATATTCAGGAATTGAAATGATGGGAACAAGTATCTAAAGGTTGGAACTGGTCCCCAATCAATGTGAATTCATAAATTCAAATCATGTCTGAATACAGTTTTGAAAATTGAAATCTTTCTACATAATGATCCAATGTATATATTGACCATTTAATCCTGATAATCAATGCTTTTATAATAAAAATTGTTGAGTCAACCATAATTACAGAAATATATTTTGGCCAAGACATTAAACATACAAATGTAAGGAATGTCTTACATTTGTGTCACAGTAAGTTAAGCCTCCAACCCTTGATTTCAGCTTATGTCATGATTTCTCAGTTGGTGAGATTGAGCCTCACATCGGGCTCTGCACTGACAGCAAGGAGCCTGTTTGGGATTATCTCTCTTATTCTCTCTCTACCCATCTCCAGCTTGCTTACATGCATATGCTCTCTCCCCTCCGCCCCCAAAATAAACAAACATTAAAAAAAACATACAAATGTTAAGCACAAATATTTATCATCTATTGCAAAAGTGATGATAAGGGGAGATGAGAAGGAAAGTACTTACACAGGAGGTGCTATGCCATCCATTGTTTGGATATCTACTTTTATCCAAGACAATGATCAAATCGGGTATTTTTACAAAAAGAATATAATATTAGAGAATTGCATCAATGTCTAATGCTGTTTGTGATGTTATACTATAGTTTTGCAAAATGTTGCCATTGGAGAAAACTTGACATGGGTACAGAGCTCTCTCTGTATTATTCTTCACAACTTTATCTAAATCTTGAATTCTCCAGGGGCACCTGAGTGGCTCAGTTGGTTCAACATTTGACTTCTGCTCAGGTCATGATCTCACTGCTCATGAGTTTGAGCCCCGCATTGGGCTCTGTGCTAACAGCTCAGAGCCTGGAGCCTGCTTCAGATTCTGTGTCTTCCTCTCTCTTTCTCTCTCTCTGTCTCTCCCCAGCTCATGTTCTGTCTCTTTCCCTCTCTCAAAAATAAATAAACATTAAAAACTTTTTAAAAATCTTGAATTCTCCTAATGAAAATTTAATTAAAAATGTAAGTTTTTCCTGAAAATGGAGTTCACACGCACCACCTTTCACCACAATGTTTTAAAAAAATGCTGACAGGGCAAAGAATGCAGAGATAAGTAAAACAATATCTGATAATCTTAAGGAAAAATCTGCTACATGGCTACTTTAAAATCTAATCTATTAATACATGGAAAAGAATGAATCCAGACCACTTTTATATTCCATATACAAAAATAAACTTAGAATGAATCAAAAACCTAAATGTGAACCATGAAATGATAAAACTCTTAGAAGAAAACATAGGTAGTAATTTCTTTGACATCAGCCATAGAAACATTTTCCTAGATATCCTCAGGCCAGGAAAACAAAACAGATATGTAAGTGATGAATCACTGGGTTCTACTCCTGAAACCAACACTACACTGTATGCTAACTAACTTGAATCTGAATAAATAAATTTTTAAAATGAACTATTGGGAGTTCATCAAGATAAAAATCTTCTCCACAGCAAAGGAAACCACCAACAAAACAAAAAGGCAACCTGTTGAATGGTAGAAGATAAATGCAAATGATAAGGGATTGTATCCAAAATGTAAAAAGAACTTATACAACTCCACACCAAAACACCACAAATAACCTGATCAAAAAAATGGGCAGAGTACCTAAGCAGACATTTTTTCCAAAGAAGATATGTGTCCAACAGACACATGAAAAGATGCTCAACATCACTCATCATCAGGGAAATGCAAATCAAAGCAGCAATGAGATATCACCTTACACCTTTCAGAATGTCTAGAATCAACTAACATGTGTTGGTGAGAATCTGGAGAAAAAGGAACCCTCATGCAATGTTGCTGGAAATGTAAATTGATGCAACCACTGGAAAAGAGTGTGGAGGTTCCTCAAAAATTGAAAATAGAAGTACCACATGATCCAATATTTCCACTAATGCATATTTATCCGAAGAAAACAAAAACACTAATTTGAAAAGATATATGCACCACTATGTTTATAGCAGCAATATTTATAATAGCCAAGATATGGGAGCAGCCCAAGTGTCCACTGATAGAAGAATGGATAAACAAGTTGTAATATATGTATACAATGAAATATTACTCAGCCATAAAAAGGTGCAAACTTGCCATTTATGACCGCATTGATGGACCCAACGGGTATTATACTAAGTGAAATAAATCAGAGAAAGACAAATAACATATGATTTCACTTATACGTAGAATCTAAAAAACAAAACAAATGAATAAACCAACCTAGCAAACAAACAAAAAGCATAAACAAACCCATAAATACTGGGAAAAAACTGATGGTTGCCAGAGGGGAGAGAGTAGAGTGATGGATAAAATAAGTGAAGTGGAGTAAGAGATACAGGATTCCAGTTATAAAATAAGTTTCCGGAGTAAAAAATAAATGTTAACATAAGGAATATAGTCAATGGTGCTGTAACAGCATTGTATGATGGCAGATGGTAGCTACACTTATGGTGAGCACAGCATAATGTATAGATTTGTAGAATCACTATGTTGTACACCTTAAACTAATGTAACATGTGTCAAGTATACTTCAATAAAAATATATAGCATATTAATATTCAATTTGTGGTGTGGTAAGGACCACACGTCATAAAACATTCCCATTGAAAAGATATTTTGTCACTCATGGTTCCCAAAAAGAAGCACCCAATGCCATGGTTTGGTTGGGATGGGGAGACCTGTAAAAGCACTGAGGTCCATCCAGAGGAAAGAGAGAGTGGGATGGATCTTGGACTTGAGTTTTTATTGTAATTTCCTCAGAAGGAATGGGCAATGCAGGTTATACAGATTTAGGATTGGCTAACTTGAATAATTTCAGCAGGCTCTGGGACATAGTGGCTATTCCTAGTTGGTACCTGGCCCTGGGTAACTAGGAGAGGTGGATGGTGGCACAGTAAAAGCCCAGTAAAGGAAGTGGTTTCTATATAGGTTCCAGATTGATTCGTTTGTATCTGAAAAGACATCTCCTGGAGGATTCCCTCTGAGGGAACAGCGGGTGAGGAGAGAGGCAAGAAGCCAAGGGAAAGTGACTCAGTTATACTATTGAGGTGTCTGGAACAAGAAGTGTCCAGCATACACATGTAGGGAAGATGTTAAAACATCAAATTTATAAAAGCTTGAAACACTGTTAACACAATGTCTAAGTATAGAAGCAAAAGTTTTCCCAGAAGCATATAGTGTAGGCAGCCAGCATGTGCCAACATATTAGAGGGAGGCAGACTCCTTTAAAGTGATTTGATCAGGGGAAGGGGGGTGATAGGCACGGAGGAGGGCACTTGTTGGCATGAGCACTGGATGTTATATGGAAACCAACTTGATAATAAACTATAATAAAAATGGAAAAAAAATTTGATCATTTCTGTATTTTGAGCGGAAATGTGAGGCATTCATAGAAGCAAAATTTAGGTAGTTTTACTAATAGTTACATAACACTTGGCTAAATGTATTCATTTACATGAATTTGTGCAGATAATTGGTTCGTGGATTAATAATGTGTGGTTTATTTCCACCACATCACTTACAGACTAGAATTCTTTTAATTATATGATTTACAGAAAAAAATATATAATATATTTAGAAATCCAGTGAATCTAAAAGAATTATTAATGCAAATATTAAATGTTGTGGGTATAGAATGCATTGTGAAGAAGAAGGCTGAGCTGCATAACCCATTAGCATCACCGAAACACAGATGCTTCGTTTCTTCAGTAGCATGTTTATGAGCCTTTGGAATGCGTTCATTTTTTTTTTTTCATACAGTCTCCAAGGTTTCTCAGAACTCCATCGCACAATCTGATTTCTTTCTGCAGGTATACTCACAAAAATTCCATTAGGGGAATGGGAAGCTTGTTCCTTCCCCTAGACAGCTCCCAAGAAAAACCTGTATTTGGTCTTAAAGATAGGGAGAAAAGTCCCCACAACCTCGCTCAGTCATACGCCATCCATCTTCGCAGAGGCCCGGGGTCACCCAACGTTTCTGAGAGGCTTTTGGATTTTATAACCCGCTGTCTAGCTGAAGCAAACATATTATCAGACCTATGAAATACCATTGGGAAAAAGAATTTTAATTATTTGACAATTGTTATATTTTTCATACTCACTCCTATAATAATACTCCTTAGGTCTTTTGGTCTTTGTGGTCAAATCGTGACTCTCCCATTAAACTATCTTTGCTTACTTTAGACAAGATCTTTATCTGTCGATTCACAGTCTGTGGTAGGAATTTGAAACATCAATATCTGTAAATGATAGTTTTTGCAAAGATTAAAACATTTACTAAAGGGAAATCACTAACCATAGTATCTGAGAAATATTAGGCACTAAAAATTTAGTTATTATGGCTGTGATTATCTAAACATTGTAGATACTTTACATGTGGTGCTTGGTTATTTTGTTTCTATTTCAGACTTACTGTGACATTAATGTAAAAAAAAACAAAAAGAAAGACTTAGATAATCCTAAAAAGCCAGCACGAAAAAAAAAACAAAGATTTTTTCCTCTCTAGAACAACATAAAAAGAAATAAAATCCAGACAAGCTAAGAGGAATTACTATTTCCTTAGGCATCTCAGCTAAGTATTCTCACAAATTTCTTAGAGAAAATGAGCAAAACATTTCTACTAGAATCCATTGCACACCCTTTAGCACATTTGCACATATTGTAAAGAATTGCAATGTTCAATATTGCACATATTGAAAAGTAACTTTTCTCTTTCCAATTAGAAATAGTCATTTCAACAAAGCATTTGGGTCTTTTTACAAAATCTCGATGTTGTTATTTGAGACAGCAAAGCAGAACCATGTCTCAATAACACTCTTTGCCTAAGCCTATCAACTGACATGATAAAGAAACAAACACAAAGAAATCAAGAATAAAAGGTAACTGATCAATAAGTAAATAGATAATATAGTTTTCTGAGATTTTGTGTGGCTTGACAAGCCTCAGCTTGGTACAGCCCCACACAACACTGCATCTATCTTCACAAGAACACTAAAAATTGTAATTAGATTCTGAAAAATTGACCAGTAATTGCCTTATTGGAGAATCATACAAAGAGCAGTCCCAGGAGAACACATTGAAATTTCAATGGAAGAAGTAGCCTCATTGGAGGAAAAAAAAAAAAAAAGGTAGTCTTAGACATGTTGGGAATTCCCTGCTTGGAGGAAAGCAAGAGATAAAAAACAGAAGGACCATTAACACCCAGAGCTCATTATCTCCACAGTGAAATAGAAATATAGCTACACAGTAAACAAATGAGCAAATAACTGAGGCAAACAGGAGGCAGAAAGAAAGGCATGCTGAGGGTTCCTTATGAGCATTGCTTCTCTATATCAGCTCTTAACACAGGCAGCAAAATGACCTTCTTTTAGAAAGTTCCCACTGGGACAGAAGAAAGAGACTAAGAATTCAAATTAAATGGGGTCTTTTTGCAGAGGCATCACCGTGTTTTAGGAACCATTTGAAGTCCAAGGGTATTCCAGACAACATGAGGCAAGGGCTGTATAATGCAAAAAAAAAAAAAAAAAAGGACAAATTTTATAACAAATATGTTATTCAAATATAAAAGTGACATAAAGTCTTAAGATTACAGGGACTATTAGCATTTATTCATATTAAGAAAATAATCAAACAAAAAGAAAACAAAAAGCACTGTTCAAGGAAGGAATCCCATCAGCCAAATGTAAAGGATCATCTCAGTTGGAAGTCAGGGAGGAAGATCAAATTCATGTGCAAGACAGTCTATGGCTAATCAGCTGTGGCAAATGAGACAAGTAGCGATCAGTCTGAAGTTTAAAATCTTGATAATATAAAAATTAAAATGTAAGAAAAATTGAGAGGTAAAAGTGAAGAAGAATGTGAATAAATGTAATTGTATTCTAATATCCCCATAATGATATTCTCTAAGTCTCATCTAAATTGACTTTTAAAACTAGGATATTGTTTCACAGGTCCAGAGTTCCAGAGTTAGGTGATGCCCGCAAATAGGTACAATCAGCACCTTAATAATGTCACCAAAGTACTAAGATTTTTTGTCACTCTCTTTTACAATCATTAGCATCAGTTTTCTTCTAAGTCTGTTTATGCTTATACTTGTAAGTAAGCTGGGAGTTATCCAAGTTACATGCCTTCTTCTCACTCCTCACATTTGACAAGAGAGAGTCAGAGCAAACCTCTACAATAAACACAATATATAAATCCTTTCTTTTAAAAAGATTATGGGTGCCATAACTCACCAGCTTGCTGTTAGACTAACACCATCAGAAGAAAAGGTGTTGCTGATTGACATGTATAGACTAAGAAAGTTCAATATCTGAGTGCAGACACAGCATCCTCTATGCCATATTGCTGTGTGGGACCAGGATACATACTCATACCAAACACAGACCTGTCGGGAAGGAAGAAGGTATGAGGGAATGGAGAAGGCAGATTGATACTAGGAGGGAAACTGACAGTTTCAAGAGATAAGGATAAAAGATGGGTAAACTAACAAACAGATTTAAGTATATGATTTAAAGTCATAATTACACTAACCAAATAATTTTTAATAGGAAAGGAAATTCCAACAAAATGGAAAGTTGAGGAAGGAATGAAAGTAATAGGAAATATTAATATTTTAGCATTTTCATTTTTCAAAGTTGTAAATATTAGTGAAAAATGTTCAATCAGATGTGTTAAGTAAAATATAAAGTTAATTTTTATAAAGTTCACAAGATAGCAATTGAATTAAGTTAGAATTAAAGAAGACCAATCCATACTATCAGAATGTAAATACATGAATAAAGAAATCAAAAGTATAATCAAAATTAAAGAATACTTTAAAAAAGAGGAATTTTTTTTAATTTTGTAAATGTTTATTTTTGAGAGAAAGAGACAGAGTGTGAGTGGGGGCGGGGCAGAAAGAGAGGGAGACACAGAATCTGAAGCAGCTCCTGGCTCTGAACTGTCAGCACAGAGCTTGACGTAGCGCTTGAATTCATGAAACGCAAGATCATGACCTCAGCCTAAGTCAGATGCTTAACTGTCTGAGCCACTCAGGTGCCCTAAAAGAAAATTTTAAAGGGTATGGTAAAAGAATTAACACCTGATGCTAGTTAATTTTATGTGTCAACTTAACTGGGGTAAGGGATGTCTAGACAACTGGTACAACATTATTTCTAGACATGGCTGAGTTTCCAGAAGAAAATTTACATTTGAATTCATAGACTTAGTAAAGAGGGACTTCCTCATAAGTTCAGGTGGGCATCATCCAATCCATTAAGGGTCAGAATAGAACAAGAGCAAAGGAAGGGCAAATTTACTCTTTACTTAAATTAAGATAATCCATTTTTATGCTCAGACAAGTACACTCTTGCTTCTCAGACCTTTGAACTTGATCTGGGTCTCACACTATCTGCTTCCCTGGTTCTCAAATCTTCACACTTGGACTGAATTACACCACTCATTTTCTTGCTTTTTGAGCTTGCAGAAAGCAATTTGTGGGACTTCTTGAACTCCATAATCATGTAAGTCAATTCCTACTACAAATCTCCATATGGAATCTACCTATATATATTCTATCAATTCTGCTTCTCTGGAGAATTCTGCTTTACTATTGCAACAACAAACATTAACTGTCCTCATCTGGTTAAGAGAGACACGGATATTCACGCACACAAAAAGAAGACAGAAAAAGCAAGAATGCATCTTTTTGCTATAAGAAATATGCATAAAGCAGAAAAAATAATCAGGAAAATAATCCAAGGAGGATTGCCAAATACTAACAGATTTCAGACAGAGTTATGATATTAATATCAACCTTTAATTTGTGGAAGGTGTTAAAAGACACAAAAGCTTCACTTTATAGTAATGAAGGATTCAGTTCAGAATGTGCATAACTGTCATAATGGATAAATATAATATTGAATCAATAAAATTCATAAAGCATAAATCACAGAAATGCAAGATTAACTGAAAATGACAGAAAAGAAATAATAGGAAAATGTATATTATAACTGTCACCGCATGAGAAATCAGGATGTTAAAAATAAAGATCACCTATTATATAAAAGTAACTCAAACTAGATCAAGAATCTAAATGTAAGAGCTAGACTGGGAAAATTTTTAATATAATTTATTGTCAAGTTAGCTAACATACAGCATATATAGTGTGGTCTTGGTTGTGGGGGTAGATTCCTGTGATTCATCACATACATACAACACCCAGTTCTCACCCCAACAAGTGCCCTTCTCAATGCTCATCACTCTTTTGTTCTCTCCCTTGCCTCCTCCCATCAACTCTCAGTTTATTCTCTATTTAAGAGTTTCTTATGATTTGCCTCCCTCTTTGAAACTATTTTTTTCCCCTTCCCTTCCCCCATGGTCTTTTGTCAAGTTTCTCCAGTTTCAGATATGAGTGAAAACATATGACATCTGTCTTTCTCTGACTGAAATAAGTCTGTCTGGAAAAAAATTTTAATGTTTATTTATTTATTTTTGAAAGAAAGTGTGGGGGAGGGGCAGAGAGAGAAGGAGACAGAAAATCCCAAGAAGGCTCTATGCTGTCAGTGCAGACTCTGATGCAGGGCTCAAACTCATGAACCATAAGATCATGACCTAGGCTGAAATCAAGTGTCAGACACTTAACTGACTGAGCCACCTGGGTGCCCCAGGAAAATATTTTTTAAAGATGCAGAAGAAATAAGATTTCATTTCTAATTTAGAAAAGCTTATACAAGTGAATTAGAAAAATATAACCAAATTAAGAAACAGGAAAAGGACAGGGACAAGGAATACTGTACAGAAAAAGAAATACCAATGACCAAACAATTTAAAATTATTTTTCACCTAAGAGATTAAATGATATTTTATTTCACCAATGGAATGCAAGTTTGCACTCAAATACATGTGGTGCAGCTAAAAACTAGTGCAAGTTTTCAAAAATTAGTGATAATGTTTGTCAAAATATATGCATCTCTTTGAACAAGCATCACACTGCTAAGAATTCACTTTAAAATTACAATAACAATCATATACTAAGGAAAAAATGCAAGATGCACTTGGATTCCTGGATTCATATGTACAAACACTCAGGAAAGCTCTTATCCAATAATATAATCACAGCAAATAAATCAAGCAATGCACATGGCGTAAAGTAATATACAAAATATATTAAAATTAATTGCTTGGTATATACTGACAACAAAATACTTCCCTGTATGTTTCTGAGGAAAAATTGCAAGAAGCAGGTCTATGTAGACAACCTGATCCCTTTTGAGTAAATAATAATTTAATACTATCTAAATTAATGAACATATGAAAAATTTTTGTCCTTGAAGAAATAGTGAAAGATGACAAAATAGATTACTCTGGAGAAAAAGGCTTGGGGTGCTGGGGATTGAGGCCCCCAAAGTGTATATCTGCATGCATGCATGTCTACAAGTGTGTGGAAAGTGAGGACACAATACACAGAGACAGTACAGGGATGTGACATGACAATACTCAACCCAAACTAATTCAAAGGGAATCCAGAGTACAGAGTCCAAAATAATTATATGAAATGCAGCCTTCAAGGAATGTGCAGAAATTTCATTGTGTTTCCCGTGGCAATAAAGGGGGGAGGAGTGTTTAAAGGCAATTTTATCTAGATTTCAAGAAGAAGAGGAAACCAAATAATATTGGTCCACACTACCTCAATTTACATTGGTCGTTGTGTCTTCTGGGATTACATAAATATTTGGGTTTGTATTACAATTCTTTTCTTGACTATAACCTTTACCTAGAGCTATCTCCCTTGACACCAGTAAAACTAATTGTCCTTTGCTCACAGCCTTTCACGTCTCTGAAAATTTTTTTAACCCAATGTCATTAAATCCTGTTCTTCTCTGAAGCCCAACTTAAGACTTAATAAATGTCTAACCTTAACAATAAGCAAACAATTCTCCTCAGTTTGGTAAGTCTCAGAAATTTTTTCTTTAAAATAAAGAAATGGAATTTGACGTCTCTTAGTTCTAAAATTCCATGAGCTTAAGTTGCTTAAGCCCCAATCTCGGTGTCATGAATTTATCTCTTACCCATGCCCAAGATGTGAAAGCATATTGTAATTTTTCTACCAAAAGAGATAATTTTGAGATTGTCCTACACAAACTTGATGGAAAATGAAAAACAAAATACTTTCAGTACCTTTCACTATATCAAAATATCATTTACTTAATCGTTTAATGAATGTTTGAAATGTTCCTTAAGACTAATGGCAAGCATGCGCGCGCGCGCACACACACACACACAATTTTTGTATCTAATAGTAGATACAACTAAAAGATTTTGAAAGAATTCCTAAATTAAAACAAAGGAAAAAAAAGAAGACACTTAATACTAACAGCCGATAGAAGATTGTGTGTGCATGTGCTCACATGTGCCATATGTAATTTTTAGTTATTTTAATTTTGTTTCTCTGCCATAAATTTCTTCCGGTGACATTTCTTTCTGCTTGTGAGTCCAGGTAAGAAATATTTCTACACTTAAGTACCTGAAAATTCAGTCTTGGCTATGTTAGAAAATCATATGTCAATATTGATTTTCTAAATGGAAGTAATCAACATAAGGAAAAGCAATGGTGTTTTAAAAATTCACTTCATAATGGAATTTTGTCATTGGGACACGTTTCCTGAAATGAATATGACAGTCTATCAGTTCTTTAAGACTGATTCCAAATATTGACAATAGAATATTTTTATTGCTCCAACAAAAATTGCCATACCCAAGATTAGAGAAGATAACAAATGTAATAATGTGAAAGAAAATTTACACAAATCTACACTATCCAACATGGTGAATAATAAAACCGTTGATCAATTGATATATAAATTTATGCCCCAATTTTTTAAAATTTAGGTCATTTCTCATTTAGGTTAGGAGTAAATAATTACTTGAAAAAACTTACCTATGCACATAAAGTAACCATCTTAGTGCCAAAAATATATATCCAAAGCAATTCCAGACAGAATTTTCCTAACCAAATTTCCATAAGTCCCAATAGTTGTCAGAAGCCTGAAAAATAAGAAAATAAGAAGAAATAGGAAGAGATTGGTAAAAGAGTACACACTTTAATCTATAAGATGAATAAGCTCCGGGATGTAAATATATAACATGGTGACTATAGTTGATAACACTTTATCGTATAATTAAAATTTGCTAAGAAAATGGAACTTAAATATTTCCACCAGAAAGTAAATTAATGATCATGTGTTAATTAATTAGATGAGTGAATTCTTTTGCAGTGTATATGTATAACAAATCATTATGATATAGAATATAAATACCTTACAACTTTATATTTCACTTATACCTCAATAAAGCTGAAATTTTTTTAAAAAGTAAAAGAAAAATAACAATATTTCAGCACTACAACTTTTATTGAAAAAAAGCATCACTCTTTCATATTACAATAAATATTCTTCATAATATAATCTATTCTTAATGGATTTACAACTCTAAAATCACTACTCTATAAATAAATATTAAAAAAGGAGAGGTGCTTGGGTGGCTCAGATGGCTGATAGTCTAACTCTTGATTGTAGCTCAGGCTATGATCTCCCATTTCATGGGATTAAGCCCCGTGTCAGGCTTTGCATTAATGGTATGGAGCCTGCTTGGGATTCTTTCTCTCTTTCTCTCCTCTCCTCTGCTTACACACACCCTGTATCTCTCTCTCAAATATAAGTAAACATTGGGGCAATTGGGTGGCTCAGTCTGTTAAGCATCCAACTCTTGGTTTTCACTTAGGTCATGACCTCATGGTTGGTTCATGGGCTTGAGCACTGAGCTCTGCGCTGACAACTCAAAGCCTACAGCCTGCTTTGGATTCTGTGTCCCTCTCGCTCTGCCTTTCTCTCACTTGTGCTCTCTCTCTCTCTCTAAAAAATAAATAACGCTAAAAAATTGAAAATAAATACTCTTTCCCACTTTGTCAAAGATTAGTTGGCCATACACTTGTGGGTCCAATTCTGAGTTCTCTATTCTATTCCATTGGTCAAGTGTCTGTTTTGGTGCCAATAACATACTGTCTTGATGATGACAGGTTAGTAGTAGAAGCTAAAGTCTGGGATGGTAATGCATCCCATTTTGGTTTTCTTCTTCAATATTACTTTGGCTATTCAGGGTCTTTTGTGGTTCCATACATATTTTAGGATTGTTTTTTCTAGCTTTGAGAAGAATGTTTGTGTAATTTTTATTGGGATTTCATTGAATTTTTAGATTACTTTGGGTAGTAATGACATTTTAACAATATTTATTCTTCTGACCCATAAGCATAAAATGTTTTTCCATTTCTTTGCATCTTCTTCAATTTCCTTCGTAAGTTTTCTATAGTTTTCATCATACATATCTCCTATATCTTTGGTTAGGCAAAGGGGAAAGAGTATCCCATGGAGAAAAGACAGCCTCTTTAACAGATGGTGCTGGGAGAACTGGACAGCAACATGCAGAATAATGAAACCAGATCATTTTCTCACACCATATACAAAAATAAACTTAAAATGAATAAAGGACCTGAATGTGAGAGAGGAAACCATCAAAACCTTAGAGAAGAAAGCAGGAAACAACCACCTTGACCTCCACTGCAGCAATTTCTTACTTGACACATCCCCAAAGGAAAGGGAATCAAGAGCAAAACTGAACTACTGGGACCTTGTCAAGATTAAAAGCTTCTGCACAGCAAAGGAAACAATCAATAAAACGAATAGGCAACTGACAGAATGGGAAAAGATAGTTGCAAATGACATATCAGATAAAGGGCTAGTATCCAAAATCTATAAGGAACTCACCAAACTCCACACCTGAAAAACAAATAATCCAATGAAGAAATGGGCAGAAGACATGAACAGACACTTCTCCAAAGAGGACATCCAGATGGCCAACAGACACAAGAAACGATGCTCAGCGTTCTTCATCATCAGGGAAATACAAGTCAAAACCACAATGAGATAATACCTCACGCCAGTCAAAGTGGCTAAAATGAACAAATCAGGAGACTCTAGATGTTGGCGAGGATGTGCAGAAACGAACACCCTCCTACACTGTTGGTGGGAATGTAAACTGGTGCAGCCCCTCTGGAAAACAGTGTGGAGGTTCCTCAAAAAATTAACAGTAAAACTCCTCTATGACCCAGCAGTAGGAATGCTACAAATTTACCCAAGGGACACAGGAGTGCTGATGCATAGGGGCACATGTACCCCAATGTTCATAGCAGCACTCTCAACAATAGCTAAAACATGGAAAGAGCCTAAGTGTCCATCAACTGATGAATGGATCAAGAAGATGTGGTTTATCTATACTATGGAATACTACATGGCAATGAGAAAGAATGAAATCTGGCCATGTGTAGCAACATGGATGGACCTTGAGGGTGTTATGCTGAGCAAAATAAGTCAGGCAGAGAAGGACAGATACCATATGTTTGCACATACAGGAGGATTAGGAGGAACTTAATGGAGGGCCATGGGGGAAAAGAGGGGGAAAAATAGTTGGGGAGATGGAAGGAGGCAAACCATGAGAGACTCTTGAATGCTGAGAACAAACTGAGGGCTGCTGTGGGTGGGGGAGAGGGGAAGGGGCTGATGGGCATGGGGGAGGGCGCTTGTTGGCATGAGCACTGGGTGTTATATGGAAACCAACTTGACAATAAACTATTTAAGAAAAAATAAAAAATAATAAAAACGCTAATGAAAAGCAAAATAAAATCACTACACTATTTTAAATTTTTTAAATATTTTTTTAATTTTTGAGAGAGAGAGAGAGAGCAAGCAGGGAAGAGGCAGAGAGGAAGAGAGACACAGAATCCAAAGAGGCCCCAGGCTGTGAGCTGTCAGCGTAGAGCCCTATGTGAGGCTCCAGCCCACAAACCATGAGATCATGACCTCAGGTGAATTTGGACTGAGCTACCCAGGCACCATCCTTTTATACATTTTTTAAAATGTTTACTACACAGATTTGTAAGTGAAATAAAATACCTGTTCACTGTTAAGTAAAAGATATCTTCTGTGAATCAACTCTGAGAGATTTATATTAATATAGATTAATATATTATCTATTATATAATAATTCTTCAAATTATACCGGAAATATACTAATAAATATATATTAATTCTTCAAAACATATAATCTCTATATAAAAATATATTAATTCTGCAAATTCTACAGAACTAAAATATATGTTCTACATATTAATATGTATTATTCATATATTATACATATTAATTCTTCAAATTTTACAGGATTACAAAATTCTTTCTGTTTTACTTTATTTTCAATTTCAAAGCACTGTTTGGGAAAGATAATGTGAATTGAGAATAATTGAGATCATCAGGCAGAAATTTTTTTACAGGAAAACAATGAAATCAAACAGATTTGTTAATTATTTTAGTGATATCTTACAACCACAAACATGGCATTTTGTGGATAAATGTTTAATTAAAAAAATAGAGAAAAGTCTGTGAAGATGGCAGAATAGGAAGCATTAGGAATTTGTCTTCATACCTAGACAATAATTACACTGACAAAATCTATCTGATGTAACCATTTTGGAACTTGGAGTCTATTGAAGGCTTATACTTTCCAGGGGAAGGCTTCAGTATTATAGTTAATTTCAGTCAATTTCATCTGTTAGCACAATAACATCTACTCATCCTCCATGCCCAGGCCCATGATAAACAACCATAAAAATATTCTAGGAGCAAATTGTTTGTTTCTTGTAAAAGCCAGGGAAGCAAAAATAATCCCATGCTCCAAATATCAAAGTTCTGTGTCTGATTAGTGACTTTTGCTTCTGATCTTAGAGTTGCTGACAAGGAGGTGAACAGTTGGTATTGTACATCATGTCATTGTTGCAAACCACTACCGCTTTGGCTGAAGTGACTTCCAAAATACGTAAAGAGCTGGTGTCCATTTTCCCCCTTCTCTTCTCCCTCTCTCTCTCTCTCTCTCTCTCTCTCTTTTTTTTTTTTTTTGGAAATAGACATTAAAGACTATGGCATCCAAAAGCAAGTGTATTTATAGAGAAAATTAGAAACACATCTTGCCTGCTCAGAAAAAGATAAAGAATCAGAAATGACTTTAGAAATTTATCCTTTAGTCTAATCCCTGGCATCAAAATAGCCTATAGCCAAAACCAAATAAAGAAAAACAAATCGGAAGGATAATCTAATTTCCAGAGTTACCACATTATTAATGCAAATATCCAGGTTTTAAAAACCAAAAGTTACAAAACATACAAAGAAACAGAAAAGTATGGCCCATACAGAGGAAAGGAAAAAAAAACAAAACAGAAACCATCCCAGGAAAACTCTGACTGCAGATCTACCAGAAAAAGTATTTAAAATGGCTGTAATAAAGATATCAAATAACTAAAGAAATATATGGATTAATTCAAGAAAATGATGTCTGAACAAAATGAAAATATTAAGAAAGAGAAAACCTAAAAGGAAACTAAAAACAAATTCTGAAGCTGAAAAGTATAACTGATATGAAAACTTCACCAGAGAGATTCAAAGATTGTTACACATGGCCAGATTTCATTGGATGGACTTTGAGGGTGTTATGCTGAGTGAAATAAGTCAGATAGAGAAGGACAAATATCATACATTTGCACGTATAGGAAGATTAGGAGGCACTTAACTGAGGACCATGGGGGAGAAGAAGGGGGGAAATGGTGGGGGAAAGGGAGAAGGGCAAACCATGAAAGACTCTTGAATGCTGACAAAAACTGAGGACTGATGGAATGGGGAGGGAGAGGGGATGGGCATGGAGGAGGGCACTTGTGGGGATGACCACTGGGTGTTATGTGGATACTAATTTGACAATAAATTATTTGTAAAAAAAAAAACCAACAAAGATTGTTTTGAGCAGGCAGAAGAAAAACTCAGTAAACTCAAAGACAGGACAATAAAAATTATCAAGCTTGAAAAAAACAAGAAGAAAAAAACGGCATTTTTTTTAAATGAACAGAGTCTAAAGGACTTGTAGGACACCATTGAATATATCAATAGAGACAGTATAGGAGTCCTAGAAAGAGAAGAGAAAGAAAAGATCATATTTGAAAAAATAATAGCTGATATTTCCCAAATTTTTTGAAAGACATGAATAGAAATATCCAAGAAGCTCAAAAAACTCCAAGTAAAATTGCAGGGACCCACACCAAGATATATTATAATCAAACATTTGCATGACAATGAGAAGATCTTGAAAGCACCAATAGAGAAATGCTGCAATCCATAAAAGGAATCCTCAGTAGACGATCAGCAGATTTCTCATCAGAAACTCTGGAGACCATAGAGCAGGGGACTGATATTTTCAAAATACTAAAAACAAAGATCATCAACGAAAAATCCCGTACCTAATAAAATTGTCCTTCAAAAGTGAGGAAGAAATTAAGACATTCTCAGGTTTAAAAAAGCTAAGAGAGTTTGTTACCATTAGACCTGCCCTGCAAGTTATGCTAAAGGGAGTTCCACAGAATAAAATGAAAAGATACTAGACAAAATTTTAATAAAGATGAAGATCTCAGTAAAGGTAAACGTATAGGCAAATATAAAGCTAGTATGAATGAAACTATGGAATGTATCTCCATTTTTCATTTTCTATATGCTTTAAGAGACTAGTATATGTACGCACAGATATATACTATGCACACACAAAATATATACATAATAAAATAATTATATATTTTAATAAATTATTTTATTATTTTTATATATTAGCCAGAATCCAGTATTATTGTAGTTTTGGTTTGTAACCCCACATTTTGTTTTTACATAATTTAAGAGACCAATGCATTTAAAATAATTTTTAGTTTATGTTTTGGGGTACATGGTGTATAAAGATGTGACTTCGTAGTATCAACAACTAAAAAAAGATGGGGTTGGAGCTGTAAACTAACAGACTCGTGTGTTGTTTAAGTTACACTTTCATAAGTTTCATTTACAGTGTTATAACTGTAAGAATGTTAAATGTTATCACTATAGTACCCCAAAAGAAAATATAGAATATACACAAAATGAGGGGTGTGTGGGTGGCTTAGTCTTTTAAGTGCCAACTTGCTTTTGGCTCAGGGCATGATCTCATAGTTCATAGGATCAAATTCCACGTGGGACTCTGCACAGACAGTGAGGAGCCTGCTGGGGATTCTCTCTCCCTCTATCTCTTCCCCTCCTCCACTAGCATGATGATCTCTCTTTCTCGCTCTCTCTCTGTCTGTCTCTCTTTCAAAATACATAAGTTAATTTCAGAAAAAAAGAATATACACAAAATGAAAGGAGAATGGAATTGAAATATTTTTACAATCAACTAAACAAAAAAGAAAACAGCAACACAGGAAATGATGAACAAAAAAGCTGTAAGATATATGGAAAACATATAGCAAAAGAATTGTCAAGGATGGAGAGCAACTGAAACCATTATGTAATGATAATGGGAATGTAACATGGTATAACTAGTTTGGAAAACAATATGGGTAGTTCCTCAAAGAGTTAATAATGCAAGCATATGGCCCAGCAATTCTATTTCTGGATTCATTCTCCTAAAAAATTGAAAACAGGATCTTGAACAGAAACTTGTACACCATGTTCATTGCAGCATTATGCACAATAGCTCAAAAGTGGAAGCAATCCAAGTGTCCATCAATGTATGAATGAATAGCAAAATGTGGTATTTGCATACAAAGGAATATTTTTCAGCCTTAATAAGGAAGACATTTCTGACATATGGTACAATACGGATAAGTCTCAAGGACACTATTCCAAGTGAAATACACTAGTTTTAAAAAGACAAATAATGTATGATTTTATGTACATGCTATACTTAGTTTCATCGAAATCACAGAGACAGAAGAATGGTGGTTGCCAGGGGCTGAGAGGAAGAGGACAATGAGGAACTATTTTTTTAATGGGCATAGAGTTGCAGTTTTACAAGATGGAAAAAGTTCTGAGGATGAAAGATGGTGATGGTAGCACATTATGAATATATTTAATGCCACTGAACTGGACATTTAAAAATTGTTAAAGTGGTAAATTTTATGCTTGTGTATTTTACCACAATAAAAAAAATTGGGAAAGAAAATAAGTGAGTATTTTATGTAGAGTATAAATATAAAGCCATGTAAGAAATCACATAAACTGTAATATTGTGATGCAAATAAGTTTCTATGTGCCTTGAGATAGAATTACTAAAGACCCCAACAGTCGTGGACTCTGAAAGCACAGATTTTGTTTGCTTATCTGTTGTGTGTTTTTAAATATGAAGATCTAATTGGCCTTGTTAAACAATTCCTGAATCAGGCAGCATCCCAACTAGCAAGAAGAGGGGAGCTTCCTGAAAGCATGGGTTTTGTGAAGAAGTTGAAGAAATCTATTTATGAACTATAGTACTGCAACGTGACAGTATTAGAGATTAACATATTGCTTTACATTGTGTTTACTTGAAACATCTATGTTAACTATATTGCTGAATTGAGTGTTAGAAGAGATCTCACCCCTTCTGCCATGTGAAAACACAGGGAGAAACTAGCCTTCTATACGCCAGGAAGCTGGTCCTCACCGGACACCTAATTTGCCACTGCCTTGATCTTGGATTTCCCAGTATCCAGAACTGTGAGAAATAAGCATTTGGTGTTTAAGCCTTCCTCTTTGTGATAGTTTTGTTATGGCAGATGAATGGGTTGAGAAAAGGCTAGGTCTCTGGGGCAGAATATCAAATCTACTTGATGAGTTAGCAGTAGGTAAGATGGCTGGAACAGAGATCTGGCTCCTACATTTGCAGCTCCTTTCCTTGAAGAAATACAATTAAATTGTGAAAAGTTTTAGAATGTCTTACAGAATGTCTCAGACTCTGACCAATTATATTGGTCACATCTCCTACCTAGAAAAGGAATGTGTAAGTGCAGAGTGAGGAATGGAGAGTGGTGCAAACAGAGGAAGTTTCCTTTTCATTATGGGAAGAGACAGGAACATAAGAGAAGAAAGTCACTTCCTCTCCTCACACATGCAAATAGCATTCCTGTATAGTTTTCAGCCTGCCACCTCTGATTTACCTGCTTTTATCCCATTTAAGAGCCATGCCATTGGTTTGTAGCATTTTTATGATTATAATTCAGTACTGCCTTAATAGTAACAAAATTTTGTAACATTTGTCTCTTAATTCCATCATGGATGATATATTATTAAATAATAACTAACACAGAATCAGAAGAGCTGGGTACAACCCCCCACTCCATTATTTTCTAGTGTTTATTATTTTGGCAAGCAGTTAACTCTCTAAGCCTGATTTTCTTAATCTTAAAAATAATAAAAATCAAAATATCTTCTTCACACAAATGTTGATTTTTCCTACTCCCTCATTGTGTTACCTTAAACTTCTCAATTTACTAAAATTATAAAATAAAGTGATTAAATATATCAATGTTTCCCAAACTTCTCTGATGATAAGGAATAGGTAGGAAGCTTGTTAACAGACAGATTCATAGACTCCTCCATGGGACATTTTGACATAATAAGTCTTGGACTCTTGGAAATTTGCATGATTAATGAGAATCCCAAATGATTTTATCATCACAGAAATTTAGGAAAGTGGCCTAGGTTGATTTAAAACACAAAGTTCTGGGCACCAACCCAAATATGACAACTCAAGTTCCAGAAGAGAGGCCTGGTAGCTATGATTTTAATCAGTGGCCCAGGAAATTTTTGTGATTAAGCATAATTAAGGAACACTACAATGGATAACTGCTAAGGTCTCATCCAGTTCTAACATCCTTTGAATACTATACAAACTAGATTTTAAACCAATTTTTATAAAATTTTATAAAAAGCATTCTCTGCCCAACATGAAACTTTCAGGTATCTCAGATTACTCTCAACATGTGGAAGGTATGGTGCCCAATACAAGTAGAGAGACCTTTTTGCCTCTCCTGCCAATTTTTTGTTTGGAAAAACCTAAAGATAATATTTTTATATGTGTGGAGGTTGTTTTGTTTTGGTTTTTGCTTTTGTTTTCATTTTATGTGGCAGATATAGTTAGTTTTCATATACTACTTTAACTGGTCCTTCTTCCTGCAAATACTAATCAATTCTGAGGGGAATCTTCAAATCGAATATTAGAAATAAATCCAGAAAAACCTACCTTGAATTTTAAACACACATGTTAAATAATTCAACAAATCTGTTAAATTCGATATATGTTAGGTAAAATTGATAATTTTTGGTATTACAAATGTGAATAAGATATAGATCCTATCCTTAAGGTCGTATAGACTAGTAAGAAAAAAAAGAAAAGAACATTAAAATAATTTGTAGGTAATATCATAGAAGTCTGTATACTGTGAGATTTTGTAAAGGGAAAGATTGTAATCGACACTTTGGGAAGTGGTTGTGTTAGGTTGAGTCAGGAAAAAAGTTTACAGAAAAGATATGGTTTGAACCAGGTCTACAAATAAAGAAAGGTAAAAAAGGACATGAGGGATGAGTATAAACATTCCATGTAAAGGTAGCAAATGATGAAAAAAAGTATGCTTTATTATAACTGATATGTTAAATTCAAGAAATCACATGATGAAAATGAAGAAGACAGCAAACATTTGACTAACATCTGTTTGTCAAGACAGAGATGTAAACATTCTTTAGTAGATAATGGCAGGCCATTAAGAAGATATAAGCCTAGAACTAATGTGATCAGATTTACGTTTGAGAAAGACTGCTATAACAAAAGAAATAGAAAATAATAAAAAGTATTACAAAATGGAGTGAGGTATCAACTCAAGAGACCACGTCAGTAGTCCAGACAGATTATAAAGATTTTGTAGAAAGGCAATCACAGAATCTTTGAGAAGAAAAAGTTTAAATCTTTAATAATGTGGAACTAAACAGAACATTGAATACCAACTGGAGGTATAAGAGTAAGGGAATAAATAATGTAAGATTATTCCCAGAAAATTTATTTTGCTGACTAGATGAACAGTGGGATCATTCACTGAAATAGGAAATAGTAAGAGAAAACCTAGTTTATTCTAGTACAAGGATAGAAGTAAGGTAAATAAAGAGTTTAGTTTTAATGTATAAATATGTGCCTGCTGGACTATTAGGAATCATTTCCTATACATTCTGGAGTAAACATAACTGGTAGTAGAGAGACATTCAAGATGTAAATACATATTTTGGATTCAACCATTAGTTAATAGTTTAGATTAAAACATTGGATGCTAACTGTGTGACCATACAGTTTATCCTGGGCAACTTTCGTATAAATTTGAATACTTTCCTCTTTCACATTCAAAAGAGTTCCAGATTAAATGATAAATTTCATAGTCTCTAACTCTAATATATACCACTCTAAATAAAATGTTATAAAAGAATAAGAGCAAGATCTTAAAATGTGGTTACAGAGTTTTAGCATGCTGTTCTAAGATGTTTTGAGAGATGATTGGGCTACCTATCAAGGATCTATCAATAAATTAATTGCCCATCAGAATATGATTCAATAGTACTTAGGGAACAACAATCTAATCCAGATTCCCTTCAATAAACCACACAATGTCCACTGTACAATTAAAAAAAAAGTGCTAAACATGAAAAGAGATAGGAAAATGTGACTCATGTTCAAGGAAAATTTGGCCAGCGGAACTAAACTTCAAGAACATCTAAAAGTTGGAACTGACAGACAAGAATGCTAGGGGATTAGCCTATTTGAGCATTCTAAGTGTGCCTACAATAATGGTAGTAAATGCTAAGCATACTTACTGAATTTGCTGTATGTCAAGTATTGCGCAGAATGTTATAAATACTGTACAGTATCTCATTGAGTCCTTGTAAAAATCCTACATGACAGCCACTATAATTTCCCCTTTGTTACAAGTAGAAAATCTATAATTTAGAGAGGTTAAGGAAATCACCTAATTCTGTAGTATATAAAGAAATTAACCTAACATGTATATATACACATTTCTTTTTTTTTTTTAAGTTTTTTTAATTTATTTCTAGGAGAGAGAGACAGCGTGAACAGGGAGGGCCAGAGAGAGAGGGAGTCACAGACTGAAACAGGCTCCAGGCTCTGAGCTGGCAGTCAGCACAGAGCCCGACGCGGGGCTCGAACCCACGAACCGCGAGATCATGACCCAAGCGAAAGTCGGACGCTTAACCGACTAAGCCACCCAGGCGCCCCTATATACACATTTCTTGAGGAAAAATTATATGTTTGACAAAAAAATTCAAACAGGTATATGACGGTCTGGAAATTCACCATTAGAAATGTTGTTGACTAAATACCAAATTCATTGATATAACTCCAAGTTTGTTTCTGTGTAAAATAAGTTTCTGAGATAAAAAAAAAAAAATCACCAGCCTACTGAGCCAGATTGTTTACAGCATGGGTCCTACAATTACTGTTGGAAGGGATTACAGACAAAACTGTTATGTTTACTTAGAGTCACAGAAAAAGTAGATGCAAGGGAAATAAAATGCAACACAATTGCAACTAATATTGGAAATAAAATTTCATTTTACTTATATCTGCATAAAATTCCTTAAACTTCACTAGTCAAAAAACATTGAATGCCAGAGAACAAATGATAATAATGGATATATCATACCTACAAATACTAAATTGTCTTCAATTATCTTTAGGTTATAAATACATATGATGAAAATATGAACATTTCCTAATCACCTTCCTTTGTGAAGTTCTTAAAATGAAATGTCACCCACAGGCCTGGGAAAATAAGCTAATTCTACAGCACTGACTTAGGACAAGTTTTTGAATTTATCTTTACCAGAGGGCAAAAGTAGTCATGTTTACATTAGGTTGACAAGTTTAAAAATACACCAGGTGTGTGTTCAAACTCCCACATATCTTTCTGTTGACACAATGATCTGAGAAGACACCAATGATAATGACATTCAGAAAGGTGGGATGAATAGGGCAAGTTGGAGAAAGCAGGTCTGCACTGAAGCTTCCTTTGCCTCCCAGATTTTAATACTTCCACTTTCCACGTGACTCTGGCTACCTCTTTTGGGAGAAACTTTTAAAGCAATTTTTCAAATATGGGTTTGTTTGTTTTCCAGTTAAACTTTTTTTTTCCCCAGGAAGATAATTATTTTCTGTCATGAAAATCATAATTCTCTAATGAAAATGGCTTACACTAATGCTTCTTACTAATCTAATGTGAACTACTTGTAAAATATTGTGCCAAATGCTTTAACCCATCATCTAATTTAATTCTCACAGCACTGTACTACTTAAGGACAATGAGGCTTAGAGAGGTTATATAAGTTACTCTGAGACTTGAGCCAGTTAGAGGTGTGGCAAAATTACTGAGTTCTAACCCAAAGCCCATGTTTCTGACAGCTACTTCCTTTCAGTAATAAGCCCTTTTCTTCTAGAAATGAATTTGCCACACTAAGATTCATGAGCATATATTTGTTCCAACATAGAAAGACAGCTAAAACAAGCAAACAGCATCAAAGACACTTTTTGTAAGCTTGTCAATGTTCTCTTTGATTAAATAATGTTTTGCTTTTGATCAATTTGATGTCTGATTCAGAGAAAGAGAAAATAGGGCCTCCTGGGTGGCTCTGTTCATTAACCATCTGACTTGGGCTCAGGCCATGATCTCTGATCCAAGCCTGGAGCCTGCTTCAGATTCTGTGTCTCCTTCTCTTTTTGCCCCTTCCCTGTTCACACTCTGTTTTCTCTCTCCCTGTCTCCAAAATAAATAAACAAATAAAAAGTTTTTAAAAAAAGGAAAAAGAAAAAGAAAATATTCAATTCTTATTTTTCTTTTACAATCAAAGTCCTATTAAGTGTCATAGATTGTCCTTAAACAGGTAATTATCTTTCTCAATCAACACAAGTTTTCTTTAAAAATTAAAAGATTTTTCAATGTAGAATTCTTTGAGGAAAAACAGATTAGCAATTAAAAATGTCTGGATTCAGATAAATAATCTAAAACCATTATTAAAATAATCTTTGACTTCAGCAATATTCATATCTGAAATAAGATTAAACATCAAAAATCTTTCTCTTTGAAATGCCCCCTCAGATATCATGCTTTTAGTTTTACTGAGGCATGTTTGTCACTTTTTTAATCAGTCTGTAATTTGCCCTATCTTTTAAAAAAATAGCTTACAAATATGAGAATAAATTAAATAATTGTTCAATTGTGTTCTCTAAAAATATATAAATAAACATTAATTTTTAATTAAAAGTAATAGTTTAACAGAGTAAGGAAATATGAAAGACTAAGATGCAAAATGTTCTTCATAATTCTGTGAAAATTTCAATTAAAAAATCCTTATTATCAAAGATAGATTAAATAGTTAACCAAAAATAGTTGTTTAGACATAAATAGAGTATTTCAGACTTTTTTTTATTTAAGAAGGGAAGTGTGATTTCTGATTCATCAACATGAAATAAGTATACTGTCAAAACAAAAGTTTCCTACACTATTTTCAATAAGTGTATTCTTCAACAGACAATCTTCATAATCTAAAGTAGTCACATCTTGGTAATTAACAACTGTTTTAGGATGCATACTAAGTACCAGAAATTACTACATTAGCCCTTTGGCCCTCACTTCCTCTTGTGAACATATCTGACAGTTTCAAATCTGACACAGAAAGTGGAAGGTATATTGAAGATAATGCCGAATAAACCAATACTAATTACAATCTTCAAAAAAGCCCATGCATGACTGTCTTACTTTTTTGTGACTGTATTTGCCATTTCACTAAAGTGGACAGAATATAATTAATCAGCAAACTTCTCTTTAAAGAATAAAAAAGTTGAGACCATTGACTAAAGTAAGAATAAGTTACTGATAATCATGTTGAGTATAAATTGCAGTATAAAAATTTAAATTGGAAAAAAAATAAGCTAAATTTTTTCTCTCCAGGTTGGTGGATAATTCAACCAGATTCTTTCAAGGAACACACTCACCCTACACCCACTGAGTCTTGACAATATTCTGGAATCTTATGAAATACAAACTCTCTGAGAAGGAGCTTCTTTTTTCCTTAGTCATCCATACGTATATGTCACCAAGATACAGCTAACACATATGGATCCAAGTTATTATTGACGTCTTAAGGTCTAACAGCTCAGAAACTTTATGCCACTGAGGAAAGTGTAATCTTTTACAAGTCTGAGAAGCCTGGTGCTTATAGAACCACTTCTTTAAATATATCACATAGATGGCCCTCTTTCAAGCCAACCATCTCCTTTGGATGTTTCATGGGAAGGTAGTACAGTTCTTTTTAAAAATTTTTTTTAATATTTATTATTTTTGAGAGAGAGACAGAGAGCAAGCAGAAGAGGGACAGAGAGTGAAGCAGACAGAATTAGAAGCAGGCTTCAGGCTCTGAGCTGCCAGCACAGAACCCAACGCGGGGCTCAAATCCGCAGACCAGGAGATCATAACCTGAGCCGAAGTCAGTCATTTAACCGAATATACCACCCAGGTGCCCCTAGTCCAGTTCTATCTATTCAGAAGACCACAAAACGCTTCCCTCTATTCCAAACAAATCCTCTTCAGTGAAAGAAACACCTTTCTTTCTCAAAACATATTCAAGCATCTTAAGTTTGCTGCAAAAAGGTCCATAAGTTTTCAATATCCCTTCTGCTTTCAGCCCAAACACCTTCCGTGAAGTAATAAAACACAAAATTATTTTCTTGAGTAGAGATAAACAGAAGGGAAAATGCAAAAATAAATTAGTACCTAAAGTGAAAATCAGGGGCGCCTGGGTGGCTTAGTCGGTTAAGCGTCCGACTTTCAGTTGGGTCATGATCTCGCGGTTCGTGGGTTCGAGCCCCGCGTCGGGCTCTGTGCTGACTGCCAGCTCAGAGCCTGGAGCCTATTTCAGAGTCTGTGACTCCCTCTCTCTCTGACCCTCCCCTGCTCACACTGTCTCTCTCTCCTAGAAATAAATAAAAAATAAAATAAAAAAATAAAGGATAAAGCTGTTTTAGTTTTACAGAATATGTTCTTTCCCATCATCTAAAGAGTTCCATGACTTTCTTTATTAATCTAATTAAAACCTTTAAATGTGCATAACTATGAAAAACAGGAAGGAAGGGGGATGCCTGGGTGGCTCATTTGGTTAAATGTTCAACTCTTAATTTTGGCTCAGGTCATGATCCTAGCTGAGTAGGAGCCTCACATCATGCTCTGCACTGGGCATGCAGACTACTCAATATTCTCTCTCTCCCTCTGGCTCTACACCCCCTCCCTCACTCTTTCTCTCTCTCTCAAAAAACAAAACAAAACACAAGGAAGGAAGGACTGAAGGGAGGGATGCAGAGCAGGAGGAGAGAAGGAAATATATTACCTGGTACCAAGAACTTATGCAGAAGGGTTTTGTTTTTGTTTTTGTTTGTTTTTCTCTTGAGGCATCCACCTCAAACTTAAAGAAGATTCGAGATGCTGGGAAACTAGTGTATAATAACATTAACATTGGGGAGCCTGGATGGCTCATTTGGTTGAACATCCTACTCTTGATTTTGGCTCAGGTCATGGCCCCAGGGCTGTAGGAATGAGCCCTGCATCCAGCTCCATGCTGAGCATGAAGCCTGTTTAAGATTCTCTCTCTCACTGTCTCCTTCTCCTCTTCTCACACACACCTCTTTCCCTCTTGAAATTAATTAAATAAGTAATTAATAATAAATTAATTAATACACTAAGATATTTGCTTTTCATGACCGGGACCTGTCAAAATATCTGAATAACTTCATTTTACTCTGCTCAAACACTAGCCAAACTCAATATACTATGAGTCACTGTCTAAGGTCTAAGTACCATATTGGTAAAATCAAAGATTTTTTTCCAGTAGTAACCATTTACAGATGGAAATAATTATTGAATAAAAATAAAAAATGTAAATATCTTATTTATTTATTTAATATTCAAACAATGAGGTAAACAACAAGTGATTAAAATAGTCATTAAGTTAAATAAATAAACTTAAAAAAGAAAGAAGGGGTGCCTGGGTGACTCAGATTAACATCTTATTCTAGATTACAGCTCAGGTCATGATCTCATGATCATTTGAGTCCTGCATCATGCTTAGCACTGACAGTGTGGAGTCTCTTTGGGATTCTCTCTCTGCGCCTTGTTCTCTCTCTCTCTCAAATAAAGAAATAAACTTAAAAACATAGTCATTAAATTCTAGATATGATGATTTCATGATAATTTTATTCAACTAATATGTCATTGCATCAAGAGTCAAATTGTATCCTCCTAATTGGGTGCAAATAAAGTTAAAAATCAGGGTACCTGGGTGACTCAGTCAGTTGAGCATCTGACTCTTGATTTCAGGTCAGGTCATGATCTCAGGGTCATGGGATTGAGCCCTGCATCAGGCTCCTTGTTGAGCATGGAGCCTGCTTAAGATTCTTTCTCTTCTGCCCCTTTCCCTGGCTCATTCTATATCTCAAGTAATAATAATAAGGAGTGCCTGGGTGGCTCAGTTGGTTAAGCCTCTAACCTTTGGTTTATGTCATGATTTCGCAATTTGTGAGTTCGAGCCCCATGTCGGGCTCTGTGCTAACAGCTCAGAGCTTGGATTCTGTGTCTCCCTCTTTCTCTGCCCCTCCCCTGCTTGTGCTCTCTCTCTCTCAAAGATAATAATAAATAATAAATAATCTCAAAGATACATAAATATTAAAATAAATAAATAAAGAAGGAAAGAATGTAAAAACCAAATGTCATGTGATTAACTCATAAAATGAATTATTTATTTGTTTACTTAAATTCCAATTATTGAACATACAGTGCAATTTAGTTTTAGGTGTACAATATAATAAATATGAATTCACATTTCAAATAATGCTATACAATGTTTAAAAACTTTCTCATTATATTTTTAAATACTTCTTTTCACTTTTTTTCAATTATCACTGTTAGCAGAAAAATCAGAAAAATATTGCTTAGATTGCATCTTTTATGGGATCAGTGACATACCTTTATTTCAAGTTCATACTAGCTTTTTGGTCCTGAACAATCTTCCAGAAGCAATTATAAATGATTAAGTCAGTTCATTGTAGTTTTCCTCCTATGATTATCCTGCCTTTTAAATTTGCACATGCTTAAATATTCCAAGTATTCTTTAACCTATTTCTTACAATAGGCAGCTGGCAAGACTTTTATTATATTTTAATTATACAGATTCCTCTTCTTCATGGTCCTATCCAAGAAAGATATAAAAATTTAAGAATCTTTCATTTTAATATTGTCATTATGTTCATGAATCTCCTCACGTAGAAGCCAGGCTATTTCTTCCTTATGCAGTGTACAAATTTCAAAGTTGTTAATTATTCTCATCTATTTTAATTCACTTTAGTTTGCTGTTCTTATCTTTTGGCAGAGAACATTTATAGATATACAAATATTTTATTTCCTACAAATATAGATTTCCCACATCTGTGTGGCAATATTCACTATCGACTTTTCTCAAGTAATTTCACCAGTAATCTGAGCCAACATCATCAGTCTAATTACCCCTGGAGAGAGATTTCTCTATAATAAAAAATGTATAAAGTAGCAATCACATCAGAGGACTTAGCATTAACAATATCTCTCTACAGTGCTTAGATTGTAGAAGGGAAAGGACAACAAAGTTCAGAAAGGAAAGCTGAGATATTAGTGAAATGATTCGGGCTTCCTGGGGAGACTCCGCATATTAGATTATCTGTTTACATTAAATGTCACAATGCACTAATACTGCATGACTCAGCAGCTGGCAGCGTTTTATGTTTATTCCACTGCATCCATGGCCTAAAACATGGCTCTCAATAGATAAAGACAAAAGAATCTAAATGTTTCCTAAACCACCCCTAATGTTAAGAAGAAGAGAAGCTTTTATGAAAGCAATAGTTGAAGTAACTTAGATAATCTTCCTTTCTTAAAGTCACTTGTTCATATAACATAACCTAATCACATGAGTAAAATTTATATCCACAGTCCCAACCAATTTGCAGGGTGTTTATACCATGGAGCAGGTATTGTTGGATTTTCCTGAGAATTCTGCTGGCTACACTGTTTATTCATTATAAAGTAGGAAAACAAGAGTATTTATTACAATGTACAGGCATATCTCATTTTATTGTGTTTTACTATGCTTTACCAATATTGCCTTTTTTATGAATTGAAGATTTGTGGTAACCCTGTGTCAAGGTCTGTTGGCAGCATTTTTCCAACAGCATTTGGTCACTTCTTTCTTCTCTCTGTGTTACATTTCAGAAATATTTACAGTATATCAAAGTATTTTATTATTATCATATTTGTTGTTGTGATCTGTGTTCATTGATCTTTGATGTACTATTATAATTGTTTTGGGGTTCCACAAACAGTGCCCATGTAAGATTGTGAACTTTATCAATAAATGTGTGTGTCCTGACTGACCTACTGATTGGTGGTTCCCCCACCCTCTTTCTCTACTCAGGCCTGCCTGTTCCCTGAGACACAACAATATTGAATTAGCCAATTAACAACTCTACAACAGGCTCTAAGTGTTCAAGTGAAAGGAAGAGTTGCATATCTCTGCCTTTAAATCAAAAGCTATAAATGAATGTGTTTAGGGAAGAAGCCATGACAAAAGCTGAGATTAAGCAAAAGTTAGGCCTCTTGTGCCAAATGGTTAGTCAAGTTGTGAATGCAAAGGAAAACTTCTTGAAGGAAATTAAAAGTGCTATTCCAGTGAATGCATAAATAATAAGAAAGAAAATCAGTCTTACTGCTGGTATGAAGAAAGTTTTTGTGCCTGGATAAAAGACCAAATGAGTCACAACATGCTCTGAAGCCAAAATGCAACCCAGAGCAAAGTGCTAACTCTTCAATTCCATGAAGGCAGAGAGAGGTGAGGAAGATGCACAAGAAAAGTTTGAAGCTTGCAGAGGTGGTTCATGAGATTTAAAGAAAGATGTCATCCTCATAACGTAAACTTGCTGCCAGGTAAAGAAGCATGTAGAAGCTACAGCATGTTATCCAGATCTAGTAAGAGAATTACTGAAGTTGGCTACACTCAAACAACAGATTTTGTTGGAAGAAGTTGCCATCCAGGACTAGGTAGAGAAGAGACATCAATGACTGGCTTCAAAGCTTCAAAACACAGGCTGACATTCTTGTTACAGGCTAATGCAGCTGATTATTTGGGTAGAAGGCAATTCTCATTTATTATTCTGAAAAACCTAAGGCCCTTAAGAATTATGCTAAGTCTACTCTGTCTATGCTCTATAAATAGAAAATCAAGGCATGGATGACAGCATATCTGTTTATAACATGGTTTGCTGAATATTTTAAGCCTATTGTTAAGACCTACTGCTCTGGAAAATAAAGGTTTATTTCAAAACATTACTGCTCATTTGTCAATGTACTTGGTCAACTAAGAGCTCTGATGGAAATGTACAGTGTGATTAATGTTATTTTCATGCCTGCTAACACAACATCCATTCTGTAGCACATGCATCAGAAAGTCATTTCAATTTTCAAGTCTTATTATTTAAGAAATGCATTCCGTAAGGCTGTAAGTGCCATGCATAGTGATTCTTCTGATGAATCTGGGAAAAGTAAATGGAAAACCTTCCAGAAAAGAATCACCATTCTAATGTAATTAAGAATATTTGTGATTCATGGGAAGAGATCAACATATCAACATTAACAGATTTTGAGAGAAGTTGATACCAAACCTCATTGTGACTTTGAGTGGCTCAAGACTCAAGTGGAGTAAATAAATGCAGATGTGGTGGAAATAGCAAGAGAACTAGAATTATAAGTGGAGCCTAAAGATGTGGCTGAATAGTTACAATATTATGATAAAACTTCAAAAGATAAGGAGTTGTGTTTTATGGCCAGCAAAAAAATGATTTCTTGAGATGGAATCTACTTCTTGTGAGGATGCTATTAAGATTATTGGAATGACAACTAAGGATTTAGAATATTATATAAACTTAGTTGATAAAGCAGCAACAGGGTTTGAGAAGACTGACTCCAATTTTATAAGAAGTCTACTGTGGGTAAAATGGTATCCAACAGCATCACATGCTACAGAAAAATCATTCATGAAAGTAATAGTCAATTGATATGACAAAGTTCATTGATATCATATTTTATTTTCTTTGAAAATATTTATTTAAATTCCAACTCATTAATATTCAGTGTAATATTACTTTCGGATGTGCAGTTTAATGATTCAACATTTACATAAAACATCCATTGCTCATCCCAAGTGCCCTCCTGAATCCCATTACCTATGTAACTCTTTCCCTCACCCACCTCCCCTCTGGTAACCGTCAGTTTGTTCTCTATAGTTAAGACTTGGCTTCTTGGTTTGCCTCTCTCTTTTTTTTTTTTTTACCCCATGAGCATTTCTTTAGTTTCTTAAACTCCACATGTGAGTGAAATTATATGGTATTTGTGTTTCTCTGACTTATTTCACTTAGCTTAGTATTCTCTGGCCCCATCCATGTCAATACAAATGGCAAAATTTCATTCTTTTTTATACCTGAGTAATATTTCATCATATGTATATAACATATCTTCTTTATCCATTCATCAGTCAATGAACATTTGGGATCTTTCCATAATTTGGCCATTGTAGATAATACCGATAATAATCATTTTGAATTAGTATTTTTGTGTTTGTTGAATAAATACCTAGCAGTGCAATTGGTAGATCTTAAGAGATACTATTTTTAACTTTTTGAGGAAACTCCTTACTGTTTACTAGGATGGCTACACCAGTTTGCATTGCCACCAAGAAATGCTGACATCCTCACCAACATCTGTCAATTCCTGTGCTGTTAATTCTACAGGAGGGAGGTGATATCTCATTGCAGCTTTGATTTGTATTTCCCTAATGATGAGTGATATTCATGTGTCTGTTAGCCATCTGTATGTCTTCTTTGGAAAAAAGTGTCTATTCGTGTCTTCTGCTTATTTTTAACTGAAATATTTATTTTGGGGGTGTTGAGTTTTATAGGTTCTTTATGTATTTTGGATACTAACCCTTTATCAGATATGTCCTTTGCAAATATATTCTCCCATTCTGTAGACTGCCTTTGAGTTTTGTTGATTGCTTCCTTTGCTGTTCACAGCTTTTTCTCTTGATGAGGTCCCAGTGTTCATTTTTGCTTTTGTTTCACTTGCCTCCAGAGATGTGTCTAGTAAGAAGTTGCTCCAGTCAAGGTCAAAGAGGTTGCTGCTTGTGTTCTTTTCTAGGGTTTTGATGGTTTCCCATCTCACATTTAGGTTTTTCACTCATTTTTAATTTACTTTTGTGAATAGTATAAGAACATGATCCAGTTTCATTCTTCTACTTGTTGCTGCCCAGTTTTCCCAACACCTTTTGTTGAAGAGACTGTCATTTTTCCATTGGTTAGTTTTTACTGCTTTGTTGAAGATTAATTGATCATATAATTGTAGGTTCACTTCTGGATTTTCTATACTGTTCTATTGATCTATGAGCCAGCATCATACTATCTTGATCATTACAGATTTGTAATATAACTTGAAGTCCAGAATTATGAAGCCCCCAGCTTTGCTTTGCCTTTTCAACAATACTTTGGCTATTTGTGGTCTCTTATGGTTCTATACACATTTTAGAATTGTTTTTTGTCATTCTGTAAAAAAAAATGCTACTGGTATTTTGATAAGGATCTCATTAAACATGTAGATTTCCTTGTGTACTATAGACGTTTTAACAATATTTGTTCTTTCAATCCCTGAGCATGGAATGTCTTTCCATTTCTTTCTGTGTTCTTCAATTTCTTTCATCAGTGTTCTATACTTTTATACTTTTCAGAGAATGGGTTTTTACCTTTTTGGTTAGGTTTATTCCTAGATACCTTACGGGTTTGTGTGCAATTGTAAGTGACATTAATTCCTTGATTTCTCTTTCTCTTGCTTCATTATTGGTGTATAGAAATGCAACAGATTTCTGTATGTTGATTTTGTATTCTGCGACTTTCCTGAATTTGTGTATCAATTCTAGCTACATTTTGGTGGAGTCTTTCAGGTTTTCTACATAGAGTCTCATGTCATTTGCAAACAGTGAAAGTCTGACTTCTTCCTTGCTGATTTGGATGAGTTTTATTTCTTTTTGTTGTCTGATTGCTGAGGCTAGGATTTCAAGTACTATGTTAAATAACAATGGTGAAAGTGGACATCCCTTACCATAAAAGAAAAGCTCTCAAATTTCCTCCACTGGCAATGATATTAACTATGAGTTTTATTATGTTGAGGTGTGTTCCCTCTATACCTACTTTGCTGAGGGTTTTTGTCATAAAGGAATGTTGTTCTTTGTCAAATGCTTTTTCTGAATCTACTGAAAGGATTATATGGTTCTTATCCTTCTTTTATAAATGTGGTATATCACATTGATCGATCTATGAATCATCTTGAAGCCCAGGAATAAATCCCACTTTATATACATATACATATTACATTTTTTTAATGTTTTATTTATTTCTGAGAAAGAGACACAGCGTGAGCAGGGGAGGGTCAGAGAGAGAGGGAAACACAGAATCTGAAACAGGCTCCAGGCTCTCAGCTAGCTGTCAGCACAGAGCCTGATGCAGGGCTTGAACCCACAAACTGTGAGATCATGACCTGAGCTAAAGTAGGATGCTTAACCGACTAAGCCACCCAGGCACCCCATGGTTTGCTAATATATTATTGAGAATTTCTGCATCCATATTCATCAGAGATATTGGCCTGTAGTTTCTTAGTGGAATCTTTATGTGGTGTTTGTATCAGGGTAATGCTAGCCTCACAGAATGAGTTTGGAAGCTTTCTTTCCTTTCAATTCTTTTAGAATAGTTTGTGAAGGATTGGTATTAAGTCTTCTTTAAATGTTTGGTAGAATTACTTGTGAAGCCATCTGGCCCTGGATTTTTGTGGTTTGATTTTTTTTATTAGTTATTCCATTTTTTGCTGGGTATTTGTTCATATTTTTTATTTCTTTCTGTTTCAGTTTTGGTACTTTATGTATTTCTAGGAAATTATCCATTTCTTCCAGGTCGTCCAATTTGTTGGCACATAGTTTTTCATACTATTCTCTTATACTTATATTTGTTTGTATTTCTGTGGTATTAGTTGTTATTTCTTCTCTTCATTTGTGACTTTATTTACTTGAGCTGTTTCTCTACTTTTTGATAAGTCTGGCTTGGGGTTTATCAATTTTTTTTTAGTTTTTTCAAAGAATCTAGTTTTATTGGCCTGTTTTATTATTGTTGTTGTTGCTGCTGTTTTTATTTTCTATATCATTTGGTTTTGTTCTGATCCTTATTATTTCCTTTCTTCTGCAGACTTTAGAAGTCTTGTTCACTTGTTCTTTTTCCAGCTTCTTTAGGTGTAAGGTTAGGTTGTTTATTTGAGATTTTCTTGCCTCTTAAGATAGTCCTATTGCTATATACTTCCTTCTTAGGATCACTTTTGCTACATCCCAAATGTTTTGGACTATTGTGTTTTCATTTTCATGTATTTTTTATTACTTTTTTGATTTTCTAATTGACCCTTTCCTTGTTTAGTAACATGTTGTTTAACCTCTATGTATTTGTGATCTTTACATATTTTTTTTTCTTTTGGTTCACCTTAAGTTTCATAGCTTTGTGGTCAGAAAATATGCATGATATGGTCTCAATCTTTAGTACTTATTGAAGCCTGATTTGTGACCTAGTATGTTATCTATTCTGGAGAATGCCCCATGTTTCCTTCAAAGGAATGTGTATTCTACTACTTTAAGATGGAATGTTCTGAATATATCTGTAATCCATCTGGTTCAGTGTATCATTCAAAGCCATTGCTTCCTTGTTTTGTTTTTGGGTAGATGTGCTGTCCATTGTAGTAAGTATGTTTTTAAAGTCTTCTCCTATTATTGTATTATTATAAATTAGTTCATTTATGTTTGTTATCAATTGTTTTATATATTTGGGTGTTCCATGTTCGGTGCATAAATATTTACAATTGTTTTATCTTCTTATTTTATTGTCCCTTTATTATGATAATGTGCCCTTCTTCATCTCTTGTTACAGTGTTTGTTTTAAAATCTAGTTTGTCTGATTCAAGTAATGCTACTCCAGCTTTCTTTTGATATTGATTAGCATAAGTGTCTCTCCATCCCCTCAATTTCGATCTACAGGTGCCTTTATATCTAAAATGAGTCTCTTGTAGCCAGCATATACATGGGCTTTGTTTTTTTATGCACTCTGACACATTATGCCTCTTGATTGGAGCATTTAGTCCATTACATTCAGAGTAATTATTGGTAGATATGTATTTAGTGCCATTTTGTTTCTTGTTTTGTCATTGCTTCTGGAGAGTTTCTCTATCTTTGTCCCTTTTGGTCTCTCCTTTCTAGTCAGAGAGTTCCCTTCAATATTTCTTTCAGGGTTGATTTAGTGGTCACGAATTCCTTTAGTTTTTATTTGGGCAAGTCTTTATCTCTCCTTCTATTCTGAATTATTGCTTGGCTGGATAGAATATTCTTGCCTCCATATTTTTCATATTCAGTACTTTGAATATATCGTGCCACTCCCTTCTGGCTTGTCCAAGTTACTGTTAGAAATATGCAGCTAGCCTTATGGGTCTTCCTTTATAAAAGGACTTCTTTTGTCTTGCTGCTTTTAGGATTTTTTCTTTATCACTATATTTTGCAAATTTAATTACAAAAGTTTTGGTGTTGACTTGTTTTTGTTGATTTTGATGGGAATTTTCTGTGTCTCCTGGAGGTAGAAGTCTGCTTCCTTAGATTAGGGAAGATTTCAACTATTATTTCCTCAAATAAATTATCTGCCCCCCTTTCTCTCTCTTCCTCTGGGACTCCTATAATACAAATGCTATTATATTTGATAGAATCACTGAGGCTTTAATTTTATTTTCATATTCTATAATTATTATTCTTCTCTTTCATTCAACTTCATTATTTTCCATTATTTTGTCTTCTATGTCATTTATTTGTTTCTCCATTTCTTCTAGCCATGTGTTCATTGCAGCAAGCTTGTTTCTAATCTCAGTTATTGTATTTTTTATTTCTGATTGATTCTTTTTTAGCTCTTTTATCTTTGTGGTAAGGGTCTCCTCGTAGCCTTCCATTATTTCTCATGCCCAGTGAAGTATCCTTATGATTGTTGCTTTATTCTCATCAGGAATGTTACTTATATCTGTTTTGTTTAGATCTCTGGCTGTGACATTATGTTGTTCTTTCACTGGGATGAATTCTTCTGTTCTGTCAGGTTGTCTACATCTCTGTCTTCTTCTTTTTTTTAATTAGAAAAGTCCATTATGTTTCCTGCTCTTGAGAATAATGGCTTAAGAAGAAGATGTCTTAGAGTGTTCAGATCCTGGCACTTCAGGGAGTGTTGCTGATGTTTGTTCAATAAGTTCTTTTGTTGTGTTTTGGCCAATCTATCCTTCAGATCAGTTGTCTGCAGAGGCTCTTGTTTCCTGCTCTGAGCAGTCTTTGGTCCTTGGTAAGAAGGTAGTGAGTTTTAACTAGGTTTGCTCTAGTCTGCTCATGAAATGAAACCTGTTCCACTAGAACTGGAAGCCCTGCAGAACTCTCTGGTCTGGAGAAGTGTTGTAGGCAAGGGCTTCTACTGCTCTTCTGGGATTGGACTTGCCACACTGGGACTGAGGAAAGTTTGACGCAGAGGGACAGTCCTGCAAGAGGGCAGGAGTATGGGACTTAGTGTAAGCAGGTTCAACAGCCAGTGTGGGTGCTATGTTGCCTTCCACAGCTGTTTCTGTATTTATGTGAAGAACCAGGAGAAGAAAATGGCACGAGCTGCTTCCTTGTCTCCAGAGAGTTGTCTTTGGGAACACTGCCTCTCAGGAAACACTTCAAGAAGAGTAAGTAATCTCTCCCTGTGTACCCTACACTGTCTTTAGATCTCTGTTTCCATGCTTTCTGTCCCTCAGTCCTTTGCCTGTCTTCTCTCCAGAAGTAGTGCAGTGCCCTCGGGGCTCTATACCAGCCAACCCCAATGAACTTTAATACTCCAGGCTTTAGGCCCTATCGGTTGCAAGAACTCACAAAAGTCAGTCCCTTTTGCTTTGCTAGCCAAAAGCTTTGAGGAAATATTCTCCTTGTGTGTTCCCTTCCTGCTCCTCTCTGTCTTGCTCTAGGACCATGGCTCCATTCCCTCTGCAACATCCACAATCCATTTCCCCCAAAAATGTCTCCACTCTTCCTACCTTCTTCAATATGGCTTCACTCACTTAGTTTTGGAGTTTGTTCTGTCAGTCTTCAGGTTGATTTCTGATGTATTTAAAATGATTTGATAGTTATCTATCTATAGTGTGTTCATGGGACAAGACAAGCCTAGGGTTCTCCTACTCCTCTGCTATCTTATCTTCATCTAACCATCATTGATGTCTCATTGTAAGAAACTGTCACAGCCACCTGACCTTCTACAACCACCACCCTGAGAGCAGCCATCAACTTTGAAGCAAGACCCTCCACTGCAAAAAGATTTTGACTTACTGAAAGCTCACATGATGATTACTATGTTTTACCAGTAAAGTATTTTTAAATTATGTACAGTTTTTAGACGTAGTGCTATTGCAAATGTAACAAACTACAGTATAATGTAAACACCTCTTTTATATACACTGAGAAACCCAAAAATTCCATTAGTTCATTTTACCTCAGTGATCTGGAAAAAATTTTCAATCTTTCCAAAATATGCCTGTATTCTTATGGTAAGGATAATACTGTACCTCTACAGCACCTAATAGTAAATACGCAGTAAAAGTTACCATTATTATTTTAAACATCAAGGATGATAATCAATTCCATCAATATTTAGAGAATTTTCTCTTGCTTTCTTTTTTTTAAATATTTTTATTTATATCTGGGAGAAAGAGAGAGAGACAGTGTAAGCAGGGGAGGGTCAGAGAGAGGGGGAGACACAGAATCTGAAGCAGGCTCCAGGCTCTGAGCTAGCTGTCAGCACAGAACCTGACGCAGGGCTCGAACCCATGAGCCGTAAGATCATGACCTGAGCTGCAGTCAGACACTCAACAAACTGAGCCACCCAGGTGCCCCTCTCTTACTTTCTTAAACACTTATTGTTATATAAATATAATTAACCTGAAAAACATGAATTAAGTTTTTTTTATGGCTTTGGTATATACTTTAGAATCTGTTTTTAGTAATTCAGTGAATTGTCCCACAGAAGAATGTATCTAAGTGTGTTTTGTTGTTGTTGTTGTTTTCTTGTTTTTTGTGTTCTTTTTGCTGCAAAATACAGGCAATTAAACAGCTGAGAACAGGTGCTAAATATATGTTGACAGTTTCCTTAGCTGCCTTTCTGTATTCCATTTTATAGTCTTCCTGTTAACCTAGTTGAGGCTTTGTTTATACATTTTAGCTGTTTGTTTTCATTTGCTTGTTTATCTTTGTTTCCCTTAAAACACTTAAAAAAGTGTTCTTTTTTAAGCTTGAAACCTTAAAAAACATGGTTCACATTTGCCCAAACATGAGATGTTTAAGACAGATAATAAAATATTGGTGAGATAGAATGGAAAATGTATTTCTCTCCTGAGGTGATCAAGATAGAATTACAAAGGGTCTTCAGATGAAGAAGTTTGCTTATAGAATCGGAAAACTTTCCATTATATCCCAGCTTAATTAATACCTTAATATCTCCAATCTAAATATATTTTATGCCAACAACTAAAATGATTTCAAAATTATAACTTTCAGCCCAATGCAAAATATTTCACTTAAAGATGGCAGTAAATTAGAAGGTGATGATGGTGCACCTTGTTAACACTACCTCTTGAAGTGAAAAGATAAAGAATGGTTTTATTAAATCAAAGTAGTATGTTGTCACTTAGCAGTATTAAATTACTTTTAAAGCACTAAAAAAAGTCTTCATTTTAAATTTAATTAGATATTCTTTTTATTTATTTTTATATTTTAATGATTTTTAAATATTTTATTTATTTCTTAGAGAAAGAGAGCATGAGTTGGGGAGGGACAGAAAGAGAGAGACAGAGAGAGAGAGAAAGAAAGACAGAATCCAAAGCAGGCTCCAGGCTGTCAGCATAGGGCCCGACACAGGGCTTGAACACACAAACTGGAAGACCATGACATGAGATGAAGTCTAACGCTTAATCCACTGAGTCATCCAGGAGCCCTTAATTAGATATTCTTATTGGTTCTCATTATTTTCCACATTAAATACAGAAGCACAGGGTCAAAGCCAGTTTGTGCCTATCTCTATGTTTCTGGATGTTCAACAAAGCCTGTAGTACAGGCAATTCCTGGTGTAATGGCCATGATGTCACTGTCTTATACTTTGAATGGCAATACAAGTTTGTGCTCATATTCCATTAGAAAAATACATTTTTCTAGAGAAACAATCTGTAGAAGAAAAATTTCTATGTACACATTTAATTCAAATAAAGTTTTGGTAAAGAAAATGCGAATTCAAGATGTCAGATCCCCAGAAATAATTATCTCTTTCCATGGGTTCATAGACTATTAAGAGTTCAAAATATTGTCTCAGTGAAGTTAATTATATAAACCTACATTTTAACTAGAGGAATAAAATAATTGAAGCTGATTGGGCAGCTAACACCTGGTTGAATTCTATAGTGATAAATTATTTTGCTATTTTGGAGGGCCTGGATGGCTCAGTCAGCTAAGTGTCTGACTTTGGCTCAGGTCATGATCTCACAGTTTGTGGGTTCGAGCCCTGCTTCGGGCTCTATGCTGACAGCTAGCTCAGAGCCTGGAGCCTGCTTCAGATTCTGTATCTCCCTCTCTCTCTGACCCTCCCTTGCTCATGCTGTCTCTCTCTCTTTCTCTCTCTCTCTCAGAAATAAATAGAACATTAAAACTTTTTTAAAAAAATTAAAAATTATTTTGCTATTTTTAAATATTTTCTCTTATTGTAATCTTATTGGTGTTTTAAGTATTAATTTAACCAAGTATGCTTACCCACAAAAGGATCATGTATCACTTGGTTTCTCAATTATGAATGTGTTCACTTTTGATAATTGTTTTTCCAAACATATAGAATAGTTTTGTAATAATTTACACCTAATCTATGTACCATTGTAAATTTGAATTTGTACACCAATTTCTGGTGTAACCAGCTAAAGATGTCAATGGCTTAAAACATATAAAACTTAACCTATCAGAGATCAGCTTTTATTTTTATAAGTCTTGTTAGCATTTCCTAGCTATAGGGGACATTTTACCTCACTGAATGCTGGATGACTTTGGCTGTATTTTATCATAATAGGTATATATACTAAAAACTGGAAAACTTTACAGCTAACATGCATCTGAAATTACGGTTCTGAGTCACATATAAAGTATGCTTTTAGGAACAGTAATGTGTTTGACTGAAACCGAGGCTCCTACTTAAATAAGAAATAACTTTGCATCTCTCCCACATCTCATGGACATAAGTTCTTGCCTAGTGCTAATTGTAACAGTTTTAGTGAGGAAACTGTGTGTGCATTTTCTTCCTTAATCTTTATTTGAAAGCAAAGTGTAAAGAATTCTGCTTACTTTTAACCAAAACGTCCTCATTTCATCTCCTTCACAGCATGATAAGCAGATCATCAGGTTTGTTTTGGTTTTTTGTTTATTTGTTTGTTTAGTTGGTTTTTTTTTTCCTTTATCAGAATGACTACAATTAACAACACAGGAAACAACAGATGTCGCTGAGAATGTGGAGAAAGGGGAATGCTGTTACACTGTTGGTGGGAGCACAAACTGGTGCAGCCACTCTTGAAACCAATATGGAGTTTCCCTAAAAAGTCAAAAATGGAATTATCCTACCATCCAGCAATTGCACTACTAGGTATTTACCCAAAGGATGCAAAAATGCTAAGTCTAAAGGATATTTGCACCCCGATGTTTATAACAGCATTATCAACAATAATCAAATTATAGAAAGAGCCCAAAGGTCCATCAACTGATGAATAGATAAAGATGTGGTATACATCTACAACGGAATATTACTCCGCCATCAAAAAGAATGAAATCTTGCCATTCACGATGTTGTTGATGGAGGTAGATAGTATAATGCTAAATGAAATAAATCAGTCAGAGAAAGACAAATACTATATGATTTTACTCATATACAAAATTTAAGAAAAGTATCAGCTGAACATGGGGCTGGAGGTTGAGAGAGAAGCAAAACATTGTTCTTAAATATAGAGAACAAACTTGAGAGTAGTCAGAGGGGGTAAGAGTGGGGGAATCGTTTAGATTGGTGATGGGTATTAAGGAGGGCATTTGTGATGAGCACTGAGTCTTGTATGTATGTGATGAATCACTAAATCTTACACTTGAAACTCCTACCACACTGTATGTTAACTAACTGGAATTTAAATAAAAACTTGAGGAGCGCCTGGGTGGCTTAGCCGGTTAAGCGTCCGACTTTCGCTTAGGTCATGATCTTGCGGTTCGTGGGTTCAAGCCCCGCCTCGGGCTCTGTGCTGACTGCCAGTTCAGAGCCTGGAGCCTATTTCAGAGTCTGTGTCTCCCTCTCTCTCTGACCCTCCCTTGCTCACGCAGTCTCTCTCTCTCTTAGAAATATATTAAAAAATATTTTTTAAATAAATAAATAAAAACTTGAAAGAAAAAGTTACAAAATAAAATAAAGCCATGTCAGTAGTGAAAAGAATGTTAGTTTATGTATAAATTAACTCCAAATGTTTGTAAAGAAAGATGAAGTCTAATTAATATATAATGGTTTATTTAAAAGCACATATGAAATTACGTGCTATGATTGCTTCTTTATTAACCCCCTTAATATTGCTATCATTACTACTGTTATTACTTCTACTGTTACCACTCTTATTTATTATTAACTCTTTATTAAGTACTATTGTTATTTAGTCCACTAAACCAAGACCTTTCCAATGATGAGATGTGAAGCTGGCAATTACTCAGGAATTCATTATTATTTTGTTACTGTAAAGGAATTCATAAATGAATTAAATCTTTGTTGTTTTTATGTTGTTACCATTTTTTTCATGTTGTTAAATTGGTAAAGTAGAAAAAGTTTTAAACCTGGAAGTTAGTTTCTGCACTAGATCACTCTGTAAACTTGTCACTTAGCATTTCTACCTTAAAATTTCAACTGTAAATTGAAGCAGTTGCTCTAGACAAGTCCTCAGTTTCCCTAATTGCTGCTACCACATATATTCCTAAAAAATGCAAGAGAGACCCTATTTCTGATCTGATTTTTCCTTTCTTTCTTTTTTTCTATTTCCATAATTACATTTTCTTCCTTATCCTTTTGGAGAACATTTATTCCCAAGTGGATCAGGGCTGCATCAAAAAATGAAAAATTCATGCCCTCACCTTTCTTATAGAGTGTTGAATAAATTTGGTGAACTATGATATAATAAGAAACTTAAAACAGAAATGTAGCTATTTTATTTCATTTTGGAGTAAAGAAAAGCACAAATAATTATTTCATGGATAGGTAAAGATACATAAGAACTAAAAAGTAAGACAACACAATAGTATCTGTATTTATATGTATATATTTATCATGGATTTAAAATATAATTTATTTTATTAAGACAGGTCTTATTTACATCATTGATAAATGATCTATTGTCAGAACCACTCATCTATTCATCTGTCAACTATTAATTATGCCAGATCCCGTGTTATATGCTGCTAGTAAAATATTGAGAAAAGTGGGCATACTCTCCATTTTCATAAAATACAAGGTCTAATGGAAGAATAGATAAAAATCAACTATTGAGACAAGTAAATATATAATTAAAACCTGTGATAAGACTCAGAAGACAGAATACTATAAACACATGGAACATAGGGATATAGCCTACTATAGAAGAACTGGTGAAGGTAACTTGCATGAGGACATTTTACCTGATCTATGAAACATGTATGAATGATGTTAAACCAGATGTATGTAAGTGTGTTTTAGAGGATAGAAGTGGGCTGAAGACAGAAAGAAAACCCTACTGGATTCCAGGTCATGTGTACAGTATATACATAGATATACACATAGGTCATGGGGTAGCAAGGAAAGATGAAGCAACCAACAAGCTGACCTGGTCCAAGAATAGATGGTAAAGGCTAATTTGGTATAACATGCAACAACATTGTTGGGAAGAAATTCATGAAGTTCTCTATAAGAAAATACAATCTTTTTGTCTCCATCTCAAGGGTAATGAGAATTTTAAAAGGTCAGAAACAGAGGTGTTGAGGGGCGCCTGGGTGTCTCCGTCGGTTAAGCATCTGACTTCAGCTCAGGTCATGATCTTGCAGTTTATGAGTTCACGCCTGTGGGAGCCCGACAGTGACCACAAGAAAGCGTGGTTAGGGACGCGGGGATGTGCCTGCACACGGGGCTCCCTGCCTGGGCAAAGCATGCCTGCAAACAGGATGCTCTGCCAGGAGGCCTGCACACAATATCCAAGTTTAATGGTCCGTTCGCAAACGAGGGAACATGCCCTCCTTAGAAGTAAGGAGGAGGCTGGAATTGTGAGCAGGCCTCTTAGTAAACATGTTGTGGTCGCTTCCTCCCTTTGCTCCCCCCTGTCCTTGAAATGTGTTTGGCTACTTGCCCTTAATTGGTAAAGGAATGCATCTTGTAGATTTCAGTTTGTATCCAGTTACCGGGGTATAAAATAAACCGCAAGAGGGGCTTGTGTAGAATTGTTCCTCCAGCCGGAGTTGTGTCTGTGTCTGTCTTTTGTGTGTGTCTTGTCCTTTGTGTCATTTCGTCCGCAACAAAGCCCCATATCAGGCTCTGTGCTGACATCTTGGAGCCTGGAGCCTGCTTCAGATTCTGTGTCTCCCTCTCTCTCCGTTCCTCCTCTGCTCATGTTCTGCCTGTCTGCCTCTCTCACAAATAAATAAAGAATAAATTTTTTAAAAAAGAAACAGAGGTGTTGGCATGCTCTTACTTGTGTTTCAAAGACAATACTCGACAGTATGGAGAACTAGTAGAAGGAAGTCAAAGGGAGATGTTGTTGAAAGTTCTTAGAGAAGTTTAGGAAAGGAATAATGGTATCTAATACAATGGAGAAATAATTACATATAAAACTGACAAAACATGAAAGTGGTTTTGATTTGCAGCTGAGGAAAGGATTTTTAAAAGAGGATAGGGGTACCTGGGTGGCTCAGTCAGTCAAACATTTGACTCTTGGTTTCAGTTAGGGTCATGATCTCACTGTTTGTGAATTTGAGCCCTACAACTGCACGGTCAGCATAAAGATTGCTTGGGATTCTCTCTCTCCTTCTCTCTCTGCCCCTCCCCACTCAGTCTCTCTCTTTCTCTCTTACAAAAAATTAGTAAACTTTGAAAAATGAGGATAGATTTTGATACCATATTGAAAAATAAAAGTAACAATATGTTATCACAAAATATTTTAGAGATTTCTAAAATAATGTTTCATAGAACATTCTCAGTGTTAAATAAAATAAGTCCCAATTCTGTGTGTGTGTGTGTGTGTGTGAATATTAAGACTTACCAATTAATCTGTTGTCAATTTCTATCTACATAAATATCTTCTTAGATACTATTAATATTGAAAGAGATTGGAAAATACATAAATGTGTATACTTCAATGATACAGTAATTTAATTAATGGACAATTTGATGTCACTGGAAATGTTTTCTCAGAAGCAATCTGCATGTACAATTACAGGCTTTTCCATACTGCCTGAGCTATGACACCAACATTTGCCTTATAAATACAAAGACTGAATCTCTAGCACCAAGTTAGTGGCCATCATGACCTCTTAACTGGTTTAGAAATACTGTCTCTGATAGCCTTCCCAAGTGAAATATTTTTTTTCTTTCCTACTTTTTTTTTTACTTCTTACATAGAGACTATAAATCTGGAATAAACATCTGGGACACACACCTCATTTGGAAGCAAGAGCAGTTTTCTGTTTAGATCAGCTTCCTGGGGTGCAGAATGTAGATCAAAGCACAGTGGTGGCTGACCAGCCAGGCCTAGAATTACAAAATATATTTCTCTATTAATCAGAGGGGAGAATTGCAGGATGAGGAAGTTTCTCCTTAAAGATGTATGGGTATCATTTCAAAAATTACATTAAAAAGCACTAATGCATTATACTGAAATTCTAGTTAATTCATATAATAGCAAATAACCCATTAATGTGTCACATGAATATCTTCCATTTTGCTCACAATTTCCCCATTTATTTTGTCACTTACCTCAGTAAAGAAACCAAATAAAAGATAGATTTTTACCATTAGGACTCTATCAATGTAATACAGCATTGATTAATTATTGACTTTAAGCTAGGAGATATTTCTTTCATATAACTTAATTAGTTTAAATATAATCACTGATACCATTCCAGTCATATTAAGTGGTTTTTGTCCATTAATCAGTATCTGTAGTGTGAGTTCCTACTCTGAAATTAACCCTTAGAAAATACGGGAAAATTAATAATTTGGATACTACTTATCAGGGGTAAACACACACACACACACACACACACACACAGAATTAACATTGCAAAGATCAATCCTCCCCAAGTAAAAACTAAGTAAAATAATATCCAATAAATTCATCCATTGTTTCTACATAATAAAAATTTGCATTCCAGTCTTACCACAACCCTCATTTCCCAAACATCAATCCTCACCAATTCAATTCTGTAGTCTAACATAAGGGATGCCTGGGTGGCTCAGTCGGTTAATCAACTGACTTTGACTCATGTCATCATATTTCAGTTCTTGAGTTTGAGCCCTGCATCAAGTTCTGTGCTGACAACTTGGAGCCTGGAGCCTGCGTCAGATTCAGCGTCTCCCTCTGCCCCTCCCATGCTCACACTTTGTCTCAAAAATAAATTAACGTTAAAAAAAATTATAGTCTAATGTGAAATTCGTCAAAGTGGGAATTTGAAGAATTTTGCTTCCCTTCCTTTACTTCCTTTTTCCTCAGCATGTGAACAAACACCAAATTGGCCTGAATGTCCCATTAACCTTTCTTGGGTAACTCTGGTGACAAGCATCCCATTCTCTCTATTCCTACAGGCTTATGTTGTTTAGAGTATTGTCAATTTAACTTTACTCGTACAGAATGCCATCATTGTTATTTGTTCATTGTCTTCATCCTCCAATTGTCTAAAACACAGTCTTCAGAATAAACTTTGACAATACCCTTTGATCAGATCAACTCTACATTTAAAGAAAAAGAAGGAAAAAAACAAATAACAAAGAGAAAAATGTAAGCAAAAAAATTTTCCCACAATTTTCACTCTGGAAGTTTAAGTTCTTAATCTAAAACAAATTTAATAAGCATAAGAGTAACCAGAAGATGTTTTAAAAGTCCAGAATCAGAGATTCCCATTAAATTGGTCTGGTGAAGATCATAGGAATCTACATTTCAGCAAATATTTTAAGGGATTCCAACACAACTGGCCCCAGACTACACTGAGAAACTTAATTCAGAGTCTTCTTGCTTTTAAATTTTGTGAAAAATCTCCTCTAGCTAATAAAAAATGTATTTTCACTTTTCTGACTCTTCTACTATGCTAGTCCATTTGCCTAGATTTTACTTTCTACATTTCCTAATTTTCTGCCAATCTCAATTACCACTCATTTTCATATGCACTCTAACATCTCCTTTGATTATCCCAGGCCAAAAGTAATCTCTCTCTGTTGTAGAGTTTTGGTTTCATATGACATTCATTATATACTGCCTGCACAGTTTTCTATTACTGCACAAAAACTGACCACAGCCTTAGCGCAGCTCAAAACAACACCCACTTATATGTTAGAGCTCTATAGGGTCAGAAGTCTAGCACAGTGCGGTTGTGTTCTCTGCTCAGGCTGTAATCAAGATGTCATCTGGATCTCAAGGTCCACATTCAAGTGTATTCATGTTATTGGTAGAATTCAATTCCTTGCATTTTTAGTTCTAAAGTCCCCATTATCTTGCTGGCTATTAGCCAGGAACACTTTAAGGTCCTAGAGGATGCACTCTGGTGCTTGTGCCATAGTCCTTCCATCTCAGAAATAGAGATTCTTCTTTGTGTGGAATCTATCTTACTCTTCTAGTATCTCTGAATTTCCCTTCCTTTACCACTTGGAGAAAACTATCTGCCTTTAAAGGGTTCATTCACATGACTAGGTCAAGCCCACCTGGATAATCGCCTACTTGAGGTCAACTGTGTCACACAATTCATATATTGTATGAAGCATAAAGGAAGTAAAATCCATTAAATTAATAATTCTGAATATTATGCAGGGCATATAACACCAAAGAACTGGGGAATCTTAAGGGACATCTTAACATGCAGCTATTTATTTTGCTGAGACATATATTTTTTCCCTTTCTTAAATATTAGTTCTTGGAAAGTAAGGATGATGGATTATACATTTTTGCATATCACAAATCACCTGTCTTAATGCTTCACACACAATGAACATTCAATAAGTACTTGTCGAATGAATAGACTCTTTCTATAATAACCTCTTTCCTGATGCATTGAATTTAAATGAACTGATAGCATGGGGACTGGCAAAAGTGAATTTAGAGGCATACACTGAGTTTTTTTATCTTCTTCATCCTAGTGAATAATAATACCATCTACTAAAGCTCCTTAATATAAGAAAACAGTAAAATAAGCTATCCAAAAATGAAATAGAGAAAAGATTTAAAAATAAACATTTCTTTAGTGTATTGTGGGATACCTTTTGCAAGAATCATAATATATGAGTAATTGAAATCCTCAATGGGAAATAAAAAGGAGAAGAAGGAAGAGAAGTGATCTTGAAATAATCTGGGTTAATTTGATGAAAACTATAAACCCACATATCTAAAGAATTCAACAAACTCCCCAAGTATAAGTAGTATGAAGAAAATCACACAAAGCACATCATAAAGGCATTTCTTACAATGAATGGCAAAAAAACTGTAAATGAAGAAAAATCTTAAAAGCATCCAGACTAGACAAACTGGAAATAAACAAATTTGTAAGTAAAAACCCTTTAACTATGAAAACTTCAGGATAAAACACATCTTTGACAAATTCTGCCAAACATTCCTTAAGGAGAAATGAATAACAATTCTTCACAAATACAGAATATTGAAGTGAAAGAAACATTCCTTGCTCATTTTATATGGTTGCTATTAATCTAATATTAAAACCAGTAAAAGACATTGAAATAAAAGAAACAGATCACATACATACATGCATATATATATATATATATATATATATACATAAATACGTAAAATCAGATTAAAAATTGGGCAGAGGATCTAAATTGACATTTTCCCAAAGAAGACATACAGATGGCAAACAGGCACATGAAAAGATTCAACATCACTAATCATCAGAGAAATGCAATTTGAAGCTAGATCAAATATCATCTCACACGCATTAGAATGGCTATTATCAAAAAGATAAGAAGTAACAAGAGAGGATGTGGAGAAAAAAGGACACGTCTACCCTGTTTGTAAGAATGTATATTGGTGTACCCACCATGGAAAGCAGTATGAAGTTTCCTCAAAAAAATTAAAAATAGAACTATTATATGATTTAGCAATTCCACTTCTTGATATTTATCCAATGAAAAGGAAAACATTAATTGGAAAAATTATATGCACCCCTGTGTTTATTACAGCATTATTTACAATATCCAAGATATGGAAACAATCTAATGATCCACCAGTGTATGAAAGGATAGAGAAGATATGGTATATATATACCATAGAATACTACTCAGCCATAAAACAGAAGGAAATCTTGCCATTTGTGACAATATGGATGAACACTGAAAATATTATGCTAAGGAAAATAAGTCAGAGAAAGACAAATACTGTATGATTTCACTTACATGTGAAACAAAACAAACTCTTAGATACAGAAGATAGATTGGTGGTTATCAGAGAAGATTGGTAAGTGGACAAATGGATGAAGGGAGTCAGTTGTACAGTGGTGGATGGAAATTATACTTAATGTAGTCACCCCTTTGTAATGTGTATCAAATTATTATGTTGTACACCTAAAACGAATATGCTACATGCCAACTTCAACTCAATTTTTAAAAGTAAAATTTATTAGCATACATTCATTACCATGTTTACAAAAATGTAAAAAAACCTACAAAAAAGTAGTAAGAAATATGTTATAAGTATAATAAATATAAGTTTAGTAATGTGAGAGGATACAAGATCAATATATGAAAATTTATTTTATTTCTAATACTGAAAATAAAGAATTAGAAATCAAAGTGTGGAAAATGTTACCACTTACGATAAGATAAAAAATTACTGAATAAATTATAAAGCATATAAACCTATACAATGAAAATTATAGAACATTTCTAAGAGAACCACTCAATTTCAAGACTTACTAAAAATCATCAGTAATCAAGCCAACATGATAGTGATAAAAATATGAAGAAAAAATAAATGAAAGAGAATAGATAACCCAGAAATAGACATACACATACACGCTCAAATTATCTTTGTTAGGTAATTAAGAGAAGAGATTGTCTTTTCAATAGATGGTATGGGAAGAATTAGATATAAATATGGAAAAATCCAAGCTTCCATTTATATCTCACACCAGATACAAAAGTAAATTTCAAATCGATCATTGACCTACATTTAATACCTATAACATATCTAAAAAAAATTGGATAAAATCATTGACCTTTCAATAGGTTAAAATTTCTTTTATACAACAACAAAAGTATAATCGATAAAGGAAAATTTTGAGAAACTGAACATCAAAGATATGAACTGCTCTTATACACTCTTAAGAGAAAGATAAGACACAAATTTGAAGAAAATATTTTCAAATCATGTATCTTCTAAATTACTTTTCCCCAGAATATATGTAACAATCTGTAAAACCCAATAATAAGAAAACAGAATAATAAAATGAATAAAAGATACCTTACCAAAAAAACAGTAAACAAGTAGACACATTAAAAGGTTTTCAACATTATTAGTCTTTAGGAAGTGTACATTAAAACCAGAGTGAGATGTAACTACATATCTATTAAACTGACTAAAATTAAAGACTGATCATACTACATTTATTGAGGATGTAAAAAGGATACAATCTCATACACTGATGGTGGAAATGTAAAATGGTACAACCTCTTTGAAAAACAATTTGGCAGCTTCATAAAACCTAAACAACCACCAAATGACTCCAACATATGTGAGTGTGTATCTCTATCCAAGAATATGACAACACAAAGATATGAAAGATATGTGTACAAATACTCAGAGCAGATTTATTTATGTTATCCCCAAACTGAAAACAACTCAAATCTCCAACAACAGATGAAAGTATAAACAAATTTTGGAATTTCTATACAACTGAAGCAAATTTTGGTGTTTCTGTACTTTTCCATACAACATACAATTAATATGCTGATTTACATTCCAATCAACAGTTATAGAGAAAGAACTATTTATAGAAAGAAAGAACTTAAAATAATTTTGCTAATTGAAAGAGGCTAGAACCGAGAAATAAAAAGAGCACATATTGTATGAATATATACATTCTCTATAAAGTATCTTTCTAAAGCATAAGCTAATCTATGGTGATAAAAAGTAAATCAATAGCTATACATGGGGTAGAGAGGCAAGGAAAGGCATCAGATAAGAAAAAACAGTACAAGGAAACATTGTTGGAGTGATAGATATGTTTATTATCTTGATTGCAGTGATGGTAATGGTTTTACTCCCACATGCATATATCACAGTTTATCAAATTATATATTCTAAATATGTACATTTTAGTATATGTCAATTGTACATCAATAAAATTGTTTTTATTTTTATTTTTTTAATGTTTTTATTTATGTCTGAGAGAGACACAGCATGAGCAGGGGAGGGTCAGAGAGAGAGGGAGACACAGAATGTGAAACAGGCTCCAGGCTCCGAGCTAGCTGTCAGCACAGAGCCTCACGTGGGGCTTGAACCCATGAACCGTGAGATCATGACCTGAACCGAAGTCGGACGCTTAACCGACTGAGCCACCCAGGCTCCCCAATAAAATTGTTTTTAACAGTAAAACTGGATGGAGAACTGAAAGACATTCCTCAAGCTATGTGGAGCCTCTTCCAAATTCAAGTGTCTACCATTAGCAAAGGACATAGGACAGCAGAGTTGAAGGAAATCCATTAACAGAATCCTAAGCATTCAACTTTAGGAGGCCCAAGATAGGTAAGAGATATTAGAAAAACTAATTCAAAAATCCCAGGCTTTTTGCTGTAAAATGCTGAGATCAGGGCAAGTAAGCCAAGAAAAACCTCTGTTAAGCATTTAAGGCTTTTATAGACCACAGGGCCACTACCTGCTCAATACAGGAGTAGCAATAGTGGTAAAGAGAATCCTGAAATACAGAAAGTAGGGAACATAATGGGAGAGCAAAGAGACCATCTGAACAAATAAGAAACCTGGCAGCGGTCTACCATAAATGGAACAATATTCCGTAGTTTCAAAAATCAGGACTTTCTCTGTGGAAATAAATTTTCAAAGCGTTAGAAGAAAGAAAATGTCAATCTAAATTTTTATATCCACTGAAAATATCACTCAAAAGTAAATAACAGAATGACAAAACTGAGAGAATTCATTTTAAGTAGACTTGTACTAAAAAAAGCTTTGTAAGATGTCTGAAGATAAATCATACCTGATGGAACCCAAATTATGTAAACAGAAATAGGAAAATAGGAAAAGAGAGTAAATGAAATCATACTGCTGTAAGGTTCTAAACTGCATACATACTAGTATATTATTATTTAGTGATAGATTTCTTTAACTTAAAGATACAAGCAACTCCTAAACACACACACACACACACACACACACACACACACACTCTCACACACAGATATTGTTAAAAAGCAGGGGCGCCTGGGTGGCTTAGTTGGTTAATCGTCCGACTTTCGCTTAGGTCATGATCTCGCGGTTCGTGGGTTCGAGCCCCGCGTCGGCTCTGTGCTGACTGCCAGCTCAGAGACTGGAGCCTGTTTCAGTCTGTGGCTCCCTCTCTCTCTGATCCTCCCCTGCTCACGCTGTCTCTCTCTCTCTCTTAGAAATAAATAAAACATTTAAAAAAAAAAAGCAATACAGAAGATGAAATAATATGTGATAATATTCAAGCCACCCAAGAAAAAATGAAAAATAAAAAAACAGAAAACCAAAAACAAAGATAAATATACAATCAATACAAAGTTCAGAGACTTGAACCCAACACATCAATTACACTAAAAATAAATGGAATAAACATTCCACTTAAAATTCCAAGACTACCATGGGGCCCCTGGGTGGCTCAGTTGGTTGAGTGTCTGACTTCAGCACAGGTCATGAACTCTCCATTTGTGAATTTGAGCCCCACTTCAAGCTCTTTGCTGACAGGTTAGAGCCTAGAGCCTGCTTCAGATTCTATGTCTTCCTCTCTCTCTGCCCCTCCCCCACTAACACACTCTCTCTCTCAAAGCTAAATAAAAATAAAATTTTAAAAAATATTCTAAGACTACCTGTCTGGCTTAGAAAGTGTGTTTTAACATAAAAACGCTTTGAATTTAGATATTCAAATATCTAAAAGTTACTATAAACTTTTATATAAAACTTAGATAAAAGTTTAAAGTAACTTTTAAAGATGGTTAAAAAGATGAACGCAGAAAAAACATATATGATGAAATGATTAAGTAGAGGAACCCTGCCTTGGTTACATTAATATAAGACAAAATAGAGTTCATGAACATATCATAAGACTCAATATGTATGTGCCTAACATAATGTCAAATATATGAAGCAAAACTTGACAAAACTAAAGGGAGAAGTAGATCGCTCCACATTTATAGTTGGAGATTTTAGCACATGTATTTCAGTAATTGATAGGACACATACAAAAAAGTCAATAAGAACAAAACAATTGAACAACACTATTATTAACTAGAGCTGACTGTCTTTTATAGATCACCATAGGCAACAAACTCCACAATGCATACTTCTTTCAAGTACTCAGAAACAGTCACCAAGGTAAACTATGTATTCATCTATTAAAAAAAAAAAAAAAGCAAAAATAGAGGCACCTAGGTGGCTCAGTTGGTTAAGCGTCCGACTTTGGCTTAGGTCAGATCTCATGGTTCATGGGTTCGAGCCCCGCATCAGGCTCTGTGCTGACACTGGAACCTGTTTCGGATTCTGTGTCTTCCTCTCTCTCTGCCCCTCCCCTGCGCATGCTCTGTCTCTCTCTGTCTCAAAAATAAATAAACTATAAAAAAAATTAAAAATATAGCAAAAATAATTATCAAGATACTGAATTATCAAGATCTTGAAATCTTGATCTTGATCTTGAAATCAAATCACATTGAAATCTGATCACAACAGTATTAAGTTAGATATCCATAAAAATAAGATATCTACACAATCCCAATATTTAGAAATTAAACCACAGCCTTCTAAATAATTCATGTATAAAAGAAAAATACATTAACAGCTTTTAAAATATATTTAATTGAATAATAAAATGAATCATAAAATTCATGGAATATAGCTAAAGCACTTAGAGGAAAATACAGAGCTTTAAAATACTTAAATGTTTTAAATTTTAAAAAGGTGAAAAACATATTTACTATCTATGTTCCTACTTCAAGAAAAGAGAGATGCAATTTGAAAACAAACTAAGAAGGAGAAAGGGAATAGTGGAAATGAATTATTTCCAAATAATCAGACAAGTAATGGGGAAAAGTCAATGAAATCAATGACAGTGCTGTGATAAAATTAATAAAATTCATAAGCCTCTAACTAGATTAATCAAGTTAAAAAAGAAAAGAAACAAATTACTTAAATAAGGAATAAAATATTATGTAACTCACTATAAATTCTATAGACTTTACAGGGACAATAAAGAACTCTGAAGTAAATAAAGATTTCTTACAACAAATTCAAAAAGCATTAATCAAAAAAAAAGACAAAAATATACAAATTGAACTGCAGTTTTAAAAATGTTTATCAAGAAGCATATTAGAAAATATATAGAAACTAAATAATGGGAAAAATATTTTCCTCATATATATGTGAGAAAGCAGTTATGTACAAAATATCATATATATTTCTACAAGACAACAAACACACTAATCATCAAATAAAAATGGCCACAGGGGCAGCTGGGTGGCTCAGTCAGTTAAGCAACCAACTTTGGCTCAGGTCATGATCTCACGGTTTGAGAGTTTGACCCTGGCATTGGACTCTGCTGACAGCTCAGAGCCTGGAGACTGCTTCGGATTCTGTCTTCCTCTGTCTCTGCCCCTCATCTGCTCACTCTCTGTCTTTCTCTCTCTCAAAAATAAGCATTTAATTTCTTTTTAAACGGTCACAATAGCCCCAAGCTGGTAACAACTCAAATGTTTATCAACAGGAGAATGAATATAGAGAAAATATGATAGACTCATAATACATGATAACACAGATGAATCCCAAAAACTGGAGGGAAGAAAGGAGAGTGGAAAGAAGGAGGAAAGGGGCAAAACAACCTCCAAGAATGATGGAGTATGATATCTCTTCCCTAATTGTAAGGTACAAAACATGCCATTCTTGAAACTGCACTCGTGTGGGTTGTGACCAGTAGGTAAGCAAGGAGAGCAATGTAATTGAGAAAAGATCACAGATTATTACTATAAAATTTTAAGGGGAAAAATATATAATGCCAATGTAAGTGTTAATTTTTTTTTAAATCTGTGGTAGTTTAAAAATAAAGCATTTTCCTGCAGTTGGAAATTTACCAATATAGGATTTTAATATTATTGATTTGATTTACATTTAACACTTTCTCTTTTAGTTTATATATTCATTAAAAAATATGGCAGTTTATTTCTTTTCTTTGTACTTACTTCACTAAATGTGCTTGTCATAGGAAACAACCTGAAACAACTTGTGATCAGAAGAGCATGAAAAATTGAGCCTTGGTCTTATGATAAAGAGTGTGCTCATTTTCTTCTAGAAAGAACAAGATTAGCATGCAGCGCAAGGTTCTCCTATCAATATAAAGTCAGTGACCACCAATTAATAACAAAACAGCAGAAGTGTGTAGAGTAGATTATGCCACTCATAATTCCTGGAGATATGCAGCCACCTACCCCCCAAAGGGACCCCTGAAATAATTCTTTGAGTGGCCATATGTCCATAACTGGAGGTCATAATCTAATTATAAACTGAAGCAGTAAACACTAGGACACTCCTGAAAATGTATCTCCTGGTCAATCTGAATTTAGCAAGGTAAAAAGCTCTGTTGAGAATTCCTGCAGAGCTCAAACAGTATTCAGCATAACAATGATTAAATCCAGCTTCCCTTGATCTGCTTAATAGGGGAAGGTAGAAGGACTAGGGAGTGCTTAATAGTACTCTGCACATAGAAACAGGATAGGCTTGAACTGATTAAACAGTAATATCCCTGCCTTCTGCACCACTTAGAAAGTGCCATGGTGCTGCATAATGTAGATCTGTTTTCAGCCTAAACTCCAAAAAGAAACTAATCTTCTTGCAGGAGAAACAAGAAGATTTTTAATGACCCTTCCATTTCCTCAGCAAGAATGGTGACTGAGAGAAGTTAGCACAGGAGCATTCACAGAGCCTACAGCCTAATCTGAAGAAAGATCTGTACTGGGCAGATCCTACATATGAGAATTTGAATACCACAAGTTAACACAGTGAGTTAAGAATTATCATATATACTCATGTAATTATTAAAGGAGGCTAATGTCAGTCTGTGTAGGTTACATATGCCATAACCCATGTTTCTGCCAACTTAATGGCGTGAGGAAAGGAGGGATGAGAGAGAAGAACGTAAGCGGCTTTGACTAGACTTTGGGTGGAATATGTTTTCCGTGACCCTCGAGATCCCCTTCACCCTTTTCCACTCTGTGTTGTACCCAGAAAAGCTGACCCATATTACCTGTATCAACTCACTTACCTACTCTCTAGGTTCCACTTGGTTCCAATGGTCACACTCACATGAGATCAGGATGCAGGAAGGGAGTAAATGCATGCTTATTCACTTGACCCTCTTCCTGCCCGGTCACCAGGGTTAAGTGGCCCTCTTCATAAACTTTTCTTTGCCAGGTTGCAATACTCTTCCCTCCTCTTGCTACTCCGTGCCTGGAGGTAAAAAGGGCTGTCCTTTCTACCAGAAGCTGCACTATCTCGTTTTATTTCTTTTTTTTTTTTTAAGGTTTTTTATTTTATTATTTTAAAAATTTTTTAACATTTATTTTTAGAGACATAGAGAGACAGAGCATGAGCAGGGAAGGGGCAGAGAGAGAGGGAGACACAGGATCTTAAGCAGGTTCCAGGCTCTGAGCTGTCAGCACAGAGCCCGACGCAGGGCTTGAACCCACAAACCGCGAGATCATGACCTGAGCCGAAGTCAGTTGCTGAACCGACAGAGCCACCCAGGAGCCCCAAGGTTTTTTATTCTGGAGAGAGAACATGAGTAGGGGAGGGGTAGAGGGAGAGAGGGAGAGAGAAAGAAAATCTCAAGCGGGCTCTTTACTGTCAGTGAGGAGGTTGATGCAGGTCTCGAACTCACTAACCTCCAGATCATGACCTGAGCCAAACCCAAGAGTCTGATGCTTAACCAACTGAGCCACCCAGGCACTCCTCTCTTGTTTTCTACCTGTGAAAATAGCCCCTTCATTTAAGTGTTCAATTACCTACTTTGAGTGTTTTATCTCTTCACCAATATCCTGACAGATAAAGACACCAAACCGTTCATCTTACTACCAAAAATAATTTCAGATATTTTTCCTTTAATACAAGCATAGGCCCAACTCAGAAATAGCTGCCAAAGAACATTGAAAGTAAAAACATAGACAGAAAGAGCAGAGTCATGGAAGTAAGAAAAAAAAATAGAGTCATTCATTTAGAGTGAAGTTAAGGAATTGTTGAACATTATGGAAGTAACTAGCAGTGGGGAATTTTGTCATTAAATTGGAGCAAAACCTCCAAAGTACTGCTGTTGATAAAGACAGAGTATTTATAATAAACTTTAAATAAACACATATACATAAAATATGAATTTTCTGCAAATGGTATCATGTGGTCTCTATTTGTTTCTTTTCTTAATGACACAGCAGAAAATAAGAAGAGCTTAAGACAAACAGAAGATAAGCAGAACTTATCAGAAGAAATTCAGTCTGACTCAGAATAAATTATATGTTCTTAGCTACTTTAAGCTAAAATTTCCCACCGTTTAATCATGAGGTCTGTTGTATCAGAACCTGGTGGTAATCTATTGTATATATGTAATAGAGCACGTTCATATTATTTGCTAAGCTCAACACAGCTACAGCTGCCTTAACTTTACCCTTCCTCAAAGTTCTATAAGGCTAGTTTTTAAAGCAACCTTCCCCGCCTCCCCCCCCCCCCCGCCCCCGCCGTGTTACTGTTTCTTGACTCCGCTGATCGAACTCCAGACCCAGCTGCAACAATCGGAGTGCCTTCTCTGGGAATTTGGAATTAGGAAAAGAGACACTACTACAGTGAAACTGTATGTACAGATTATAGCATGTAAACTCTGGAATCATGGGTAACGACCTATCTTCTGTCATGGAACGATGAACTTAGGAAAGCCATTTGGCTAAGAAGAAGGAAGCAGATGTAGATGTATAGAAAGAAAAGATGAGTGTGTGTGAGAGTGCCTTGAATTCTTTTTTTGAAATGCATGTGTTTATATTCAAGTTAGTTAACATACAGTGTAGTATTGATTTCAGGAGTAGAATCCAGTGATTCATCGCTGACATAAAATACCCAGTGCTTATCACAAGTGCCCTCCTTAATGCCCATCACGCATTTAGCCCATCCTACCTCCTCTCCAGCAACCTTCAGTTTGTTCTCTGTTTTTAGGAATCTCTTATGGCTTCCCTCCATCTCTGTTGTTTTTGTTTGTTTGTTTGTTTGTTTTTTTGAGTGTCTTGAATTCTAACATTCCTTTAGTCCAAGTTGCCTTTAAAAGATGTATTTTTTGTCTTAGTCCAACATATTGTATGTTTATATGAATTAAGTCCAAGAACATTTCAAGCAAGATTTTGAGAACTCTGGATTATAAGTACCATTGCTGCCAAATAAATCAGTGGACAAGAAAGGCATCGTGATGCATGGTGAACTATAAGCCAACAGGAAGTCTATCATGTCTTTCTGAATTATGACATGACCTCAAGAAGCTGATAGAGGGCAAGAAGCTTAAACTTTATTAAGAGGCCAACAACTGGGTTTTCTAGATATAATTATAGATAGTATTTATTGCACAATTATTGCCTGACACATTTCTAAATATTGTGCATTGATTAAATAATTTAATTTTTGCAACAACACATTTGGTAGTTGTCATTTTTATCTCTGTTTTACACTCTGTTGAGGATACAATGTGATCTAAAAACTTGCCCTATGTGACACAACCATTAAAAGCTGAGTAGTTCTTGGGGCTCCTGGGTGGCTCAGTCAGTTAAGCATCCGACTTCAGCTCAGCTCATGATCTCATGGTTTGTGGGTTTGAGCCCCACGTTGGGCTCTGTGCTGACATCTCAGAGCCTGGAGCTTGCTTCTCATTCTTTGTCTTCCTCTCTCTCTCTGACCCTCACCTGCTCATGCTGTCTCTATGTCTCTCTCAAAAATAAATAAAACATTAAAAAAAAAAGCTGAGTAGTTCTGAAATCAATGCCATCTCCCTCCCCAGCACCTACTCACTCATTCACTGTGATACCTGCTTCTTTCACTCATATATGCATGATATTTCTCTATCACAAAACTGTTTCTGTGAGTACCTTAAACCAAAGGAGAAATGCTAATTTCAGGCAAAAGAAACAACAGCAAGTACTAAGATTGCAACACTGATTTTTATTTGTATATTATTACAAATAAAATACCCATGTCCTCTAAAGAAATCCTAAAACTAATGTAATGGACTAAATATCTGTGGACTCCCCTTCACCAAATTCATATGTTGACATCCTAACTCCCCATGTGATGATTTAAGAAGAGGATGAGGGGGGCTTTGGGAGATGATTACATCATAAGGGTGAAGCCCTCAGGAATGAGGTTAGTGCCCTTATAAAAAAGGCCCAAGAGAGAGCTGGCTAGCCTTCTTTCTGTTGTCTGAGGACACAATCCATCTATGCACGAGGAAGCAGGTCACTCCAAACACCAAATCTGCTAGTACCTTGATCTTGGACTTCCTGGGCTTTAGAACTGTGAGAAATAAAATTTGTTGTTTAAACCACCCAGCTTATGATAATTTGCTGTAACAGTCCCAAAGGTCTAAGACAACCACTATGCCAGTAAAATTTACAAGTTATGTTGGTGCCCTAAAGTCCTCCTTACTTTTGTTCTGCTCATTTTCAAAAAAGAAGAAAATAAAACTATGGTACCTTGATTGCAATGCAATCCATGCAAAAGAAGGAGGAGGAGGAAAAAGAGGAGGAGAAAATATCTCAGTGCATCTATTACATGTGAAACAATGACTTTAAAACTCTGCAAAACATTTTTAACCCAGGCATTGCCCTAGTGATCTACTATTCTGTCTGTAAAACACAAGAACTAAGATGATTCAGTGTTGTATTAACCAAGTTAATAAAACGTTTAAATAAGTTTTTGAGGAAGAATAAAATGCTTTGCTAATAATTACTCTGGCTAAATGAATTGAACAAAGATAGAAAGAAATGCACTGTGCTACAAACTGCTGGAGATAGGGCTCCGGTGTTAGCAGTAAGGGATGGTGTGGGGGAGGGGAGCATTCTAATAATCATAGAACTAGCCACTCATCTCAGGAGTCAGAGCTTTGTGACCAGATGCCTGGGTTCAAATCCAAGTCCAAATCTTGGCAGTTGCGTAGTTATGGCACGTCATGTTGTCACTCCAAACCTAATTTTTCTCTTCTATAAAACCATGTGAATGATAATATATACTTCTGAGAATTGTTACAAAGATCACATGAAAATATGTGCAATGTATTTATCATAATATGTGAAACATGACAATTGCTTAATGAATGTTAGCTAATATTAATAGCATGATTGGTTCTTTAAATATTTTGAAATGATATTAAATCAGTTCTCTTTACTTCTCTAGAAATGTAACTTCTACATATGAAAAACACCCACATCTTTGATATGGAAGGAAAAAAAACTGTGGTACAGATGAAACTACTAACAAAACACTGATTTTTTTTTTCCTCTCGCACACAGTTTATTTAACAAGAGGTAATAAATTTAAGTCTATGCAGTGATTCAATGTTCATTTTTATGTGTAATCAACTTTAATTGCATGATTTACAATAGTCAGGGGGTTTTGCTGTTTTCAAGTATTATAGAAAGGCAGAACAGGCAAGGTAAAAAGGAAGAATCTTGTAAGCAAAGAAGACTTCAGGGACATTTTGCACATTATAATCATCCTACTGGAACAGTTTCTTACCCACTTTTCATTTATTTTTCCTTTTTTTAGATATAAAAGCACTTAATTTTAAAGGGAATAAAATGCACAGATGAAATAGAATGCTCCAGGACTTACCTGCCTGCAATCATAAATATACTACATTTTGAATAATACCTCAGATACCAAAGCAACAAGCCATCTGGAGCTCAAATAGCAGAAAGACAAGTGTTTTCCCAGAATCTCCTCCTATTTTCTTAAGATATTTTCAAAAAACCCAAGAATGCTCACTCCAAGCCTCCACAAGTCTGTGAATCCCAAATTACCATGTTTTCCCCTCTGGGATGGAGAAGCAAAACCATGGAAAGATCCTAGATCCCTAAACTCATCCATGAGCCACTGTTTGAGTCCTGGACTCTGTTAACCCAAGTCTACTCATCGTGTGCAACTAATAACCCCTACCTGGTTTGTCCAATTTTTCTATCTGATGCTGCCAAGAACATTTTTAACAGGCAGAGCCTTTAATGATAGGACGTTTTCCTTTATACCAGAAACCTCTTTTTTCCACAAAATAGAAGTGGGCTATCACTGGGTCAGGAGCTTATTAAGTGATCCCAGGAGTGGCCACGGTATGCTTAAGCAGAACTTACCATTTTATTTCCAGGGAACACCCCAGGCCATGACACGGAGAAACGGTCCTTCACACCGTGTGCTTTACTTGAGGCAATTCGTTTCTAACACCCAACTGCCCCTCTAACAGAACTGTCCTCTTCTAGGATCTTCCTTCGATCAAAAATGTAGTTTAATAGGGGTGCGTGGGTGGCTAAGTAGGTTAAGGGTCTGACTCTTGGTTTTGGCTCAGGTCATGATCTCACAGTTTGTGAGTTCAAACCCCAGGTCTGTGCTGGCTGCATAGAGCCTGCTTGGGATTTTTTTTTTCTTCTCTCCCTCATTCTCTGCACCTCTCCTGCTTGAGCTCTTTCTCAAAATAAATAAATAAATAAACAATAAAAAATATTTTTTAATATCATTTTATAAATAAATTACAAATACGAACAGGCTCGGGGCACCTGGGTGGCTCAGTCGGTTAAGCATCCAACTTCAACTCAGGTCATGATCTCACGGTTCGTGGGTTTGAGCCCCACATTGGGCTCTGTGCTGACAGCTAGCTCAGAGCCTGGAACCTGCTTCAGATTCCCATCTCCTTCTCTCTTTGCCCCTCCCCTGTTCATGCTCTGTCTCTCTCTGTTTCTTAATAATAAATAAATGTTTGGGGCGCCTGGGTGGCTCAGTTGGTTAAGCGTCCGACTTCAGCTCAGGTCATGATCTCATGGTTCATGGGTTCAAGCCCTGCCTCGGGCTCTCTGCTGACAGCCAGCTCAGAGCCTGGAGCATGTTTCAGATTCTGTGTCTCCCTCTCTCTCCGACCCTCCCCTGCTCACACTGTCTCTCTCTCTCTCAGAAATAAATAAAACATTAAAAAATAAATAAATGTTAAAAAGAAAATATAAACAAGCTCAGGAAATACATGAGATTCCTGGGAGCGTAACAGGGTACCTTTTTTAAAGGACTCCTGAACCTTCCATCTTATTTAAGTGGTTTTCAAAGTATCTGAGGCATTCTTATAGGCCTATCTCTTAGAAAACACAAAAGATTTATTTAGGGGTGGTTTTAAATAACACCGCAGATCAGCCCATCAGAATTTTAAACTTGATATGGCCTAATGCAATTGCCAGTACAAAAAGTATTCTAGGTCTAGTAAGATGAGGAAAAGGAAGATAAATTCATTATTAGAAACATGTTTTTATTAAACACATTTTTCCACTTCATAGGTATGCATTATTTCATAATTTTATGATTATGACAATGGCTATGTGATTTGCTTATATCTGATGTAACTTAATATTCAAATATTCCATTGGAACAGCCATCCTTATATACCTATATTTTAAGTATTACATTTTATTTACAGGCAAGATATCTGTTTATCCAGAGCATTCATATCTCTACTTTGGAAATGAAAAAGCTATGATTAAATATAAATAGCAACTGTTTTAGAAACACATTACTTTCCACTTCAAATTCCTCCATCTATTATTTTCATTCATTTTCTTATATAAATGATTCTATTTTCCATTCCCTACATAGCTGGTTTCTAACTTGTGAAAAATCTGAAATAGTCACCATTAATTTTAAATACAATGCTAGATTTCCATGCTTCAAATTCAGGTAAATTATTTTAATATAATGATTCTAGTAGTTTCAATATGAATCAGTCAAAATGAATAACAAAATACAAAATTGTCAAAATACTTGAGTTTGGACAAAAGAAAGGCAGACATTTTTTTTAATTCTTCTGCTGCACATTATGCATTAAAAAACAGCACGTATAATTCAGACAGCACTCCTACTGACTTCTACATGAACATTGAAAAATTCTGTTTCAAATAGAGGTAATTAGTCAGTGATTAAGAGACAGAGAGTAATTAGTACAAAAGAGAATTGCCTTTGCTTGTATAAGACCTGCCAGTCGTGAAAAAGAAGACTTAGAAGAAAACTTTTTTGAAGTATCTAAAGTTTTAAGGTTAATTGATTCCAAAATTAAAAGTTCAAAACTACCAGCACAAAAGTAAAAAATAAGACAGTGTAAGTACACCCTTCAATGCCTGGTTTGCACTGCATGGAATATTTCCCCACATTTTCGTGTGCCGGTCTCCTCATCATTTGGGTTTACTCACAAACGCCTTTCCTCAGAGGGGGAATCTCTGATCATCCTTGCTAAGGTGGACCCTAACTCTTTACTCTTCCTTCTCTTACTCATGGTATTTATCAGATTCTGAAATCATATTGTGGCATATCTTGTTTCAGTTGTATGTCTCTTCTACTAGAGTGTAAGTTTCATGGGGATAAAATGTTTACCATGTTTCCATCTCAGGCTTCCCATGCTATCTTACACTGATGCCTGGCACAAATGAGATGATCAGTGGAACATTTGTTGAAAAATGAATACCTAACATGGGAAAAGACTTCTTTGTTAAAAAGAAGTGGGTGTTGCAAATGATTTTATTCTTGGTAACAGCTCTATGAGTTTTTTAAAGGATTTTTGGAAATAACGCATAGAATCAATGTGCATTACCTACCTGAGTTTTCATTAAAGAGATCACAGGGCACCTTCTCTCAGAAGACTTCCTATTAAGGCTAATTAATTGATTCCCCAGCTGTAATCTGAAAGCCCTTTGTTCATTTGTGTCTTCTTCTACAGTGAATCACTCAATGATGAAGATCATATACAATTCATCTTTCATTAAACAACAGATCTTTTGCTTAATTTTTAAAATAAAAATTGTATAGATATTGAAATGGTATAACATGTACGTGTACATACACATAGTAAAATGATTACTATAATAAAGCTAATATAGCTTCACATGGTTACTGTGTGTGTGTGTGTGTGTGTGTGTGAGAGAGAGAGAGAGAGAGAGAGAGAGAGAGAGACAGATGAGAGCATCTGAAATCTACTTTCAGCAAATTTCCAGTATTCAATACGGTTGTTGGCAAGAATGTAAATTGGAACAGCCATCAGGAAAACAGTTAATCTTTATAATTGCCTCAGTACCTAAAACTGCATGTATTATCACATTAAGCAAAAAACTCAAGGGTCCCTGGAAGGTTAAGTCGGTGAAGTGTCAGACTTTAGCTTAGGTCATGATCTCATAGTTCATGAGTTCAAGTCTCGTGTTGAGATCTGTGCTGACAGCTAAGAGCCTGGAGTCTGCTTTAGATTCTATGTCTCCCTCTCTCTGCCCCTCCCTTGCTCTCTTTCCCTCTCTCCCTAAAAAATAAACATTAGCAAAGGCAGTCCTAAGAGGAAAGTAGATTGCACTCCAGGCCGATTTCAAGAAATTAGAAAAAGTACAAGTACAAAATCTAACAGCTCACCTAAAGGAACTAGAAGGAGAACAACAAGAACACCCCACACCCAGTAGGAGAAGAGAAATAATAAAAATCAGGGCAGATATAAACAATATAGAATCCAAAAAAAAACAATTGAACAGATCAATGAAACCAAGAGTTCGTTTTTTGAAAAAAATAAACAAAATGGACAAACCTCTAACCAGGCTTCTCAAAAATCAGAGAGAGCACCCAAACAGACAAAATCATGAATGAAAAAGGACTTATTACAACCAACACCTCTGAAATACATGCAATTATCAGGGAATACTATGAAAAATTATATGCCAACAAACTAGACAACTTAGAAGAAATGGACAAATTCCTAAACACACACTCACTACCAAAATTCACACTGGAAGAGATAGAAAACCTGAACAGACCCATAATGAGTGAAGAAATTGAATCAGTTATCAAACATCTCCCAACAAATAAGAGCCCTAGGCCAGATGGCTTCCCTGGGGAATTCTATCAGACATTTAAAACAGAATTAATACCCATTCTCCTCAAACTATTCCAAAAAATAGAAATCAAAGGGAAACTTCCGGACTCATCTGACGAAGCCAGCATCACTTAGATTCCCAAGCCAGACAGAGATGGAGGGAAAAAAAAAAAAAGCACTACAGGCCAATATCCTTGATGAATACAGTTGCAAAAATCCACAGCAAAATACTTGCAAGTCATATCCAACAGCTCATATAATGAATTATCCACCATGATCAAGTGGGATTCACTCCTGGGTTACAGGGCTGTTTCAATACTTGCAAATCAATCAATGTGAATTATCACATTCACAAAAGAAAAGATAAAAACCATATGATCCTGTCGATAGAGGCAGGAAAAGCCTTTGATAAAATACAGCATCCCTTCTTAATAAAGACCCTCGAGAAAGTCGAGATAGAAGAAAGTTACTTAAACATCATAAAAGCCATCTATGAGAAGCCCTCAGCTAACATCATCATCAATGGGGAAAAACTGAGAGCTTTTCCCCTGAGATCAGGAACACGACAGGGATGTCCACTCTCACCACTGTTGTTTAATTTAGGGGGGAAGTCCTTGCATCAGCAATCAGACAATAAAAGGCATCAGAATTGGCAAAGAAGTCAAACTTTCACTTTTCACAGATGACATGATAGTCTACATAGAAAACCCAAGAGACTTCACCAGAAGCCTACTAGAAATGATCCATGAATTCAGCAAAGTTGCAGGGTACAAAATCAACATACAGAAATTGGTTGCATTTTTATACACCAACAATGAAGCAACAGAAAGAGAAATCAAGAAACTGATCTCATTCACAATTGCACAAAAATCCATAAAATGCCAGGAATGAACCTAACCAAAGATATAAGAGATCTGTACGATGAAAACTATAGTAAACTTATGAAGGAAATTGAAGAAGACACAAAGAAATGGAAAAACATTCCATGCTCATGGATTGGAAGAACAAATATAGTTAAAATGTCATTACCATCCAAAGCAATCTACACATTCAATGCAATCCCAATCAAAATTGCACTAGTATACTTCTCTAAGGTAGAAGAAACTATACTAAAATTGGTATTTTAGTATACAAATATACTAGAATAGCCAAATATAGAGACCCTGAATAGCCAAAATAATATTGAAGAAGAAAACCAAAACGAGAGGTATCACTATCCCAGACTTTAGCTTCTACTACAAAGCTGTCATCATCAAGACAGTATGGCATTGGCACAGAAACAGACACAGACCAATGGAAGAGAATAGAGAACTCAGAATTGGATCCACACACGTACAGCCAACTAATCTTTGACAAAGCAGGAAAGAGTATCCAATGGAAAAAAGACAGCCTGTGTAACAGATGGTGCTGGGAGAACTGGACAGCAACATGCAGAAGAATGAAACTAGATCATTTTCTCACACCATGCACCAAAATAAACTCAAAATGGATAAAGGACCTGAACGTGAGACAGGAAACCATCAAAACCCTAGAGGAGAAAGCAGGAAACAACCTCCTTGACCTCCACCGCAGCAATTTCTTACTTGACACATCCCCAAAGGAAAGGGAATCAAGAGCAAAAATGAACTTTTGGGACCTCATCAAGATAAAAAGCTTCTGCAAGGCAAAGGAAACAATGAAACTAATAGGCAACCGATGGAATGGGAAAAGATAGTTGCAAATGACATATCAGATAAAGGGCTAGTATCCAAAATCTATAAAGAACTCACCAAACTACACACCCGAAAAACAAATAATCCAGTGAAGAAATGGGCAGAAGACATGAACAGACACTTCTCCAAAGAGGACATCCAGATGGCCAACAGATACATGAAACAATGCTCAGCATCCCTCCTCATCAGGGAAATACAAATCAAAACCACACTGAGATATCACCTCACACCAGTTAGAGTGGCTAAACTGAACAAATCAGGAGACACTAGCTGCTGACAAGGATGTGCAGAAACGGGCACCCTCCTACACTGTTGGTGGGAATGTAAACTGGTGCAGCCCCTCTGGAAAACAGTGTGGAGGTTCCTCAAAAAATTAACAATAGAACTCCTCTATGACCCAGCATTATCACTGCTAGGAATTTACACGAGAGATACAGAAGTGAGATGCATAGGGGACAGGTACCCCAATGTTCATAGCAGCACCTTCAACAATAGCCAAATCATGGAAAGAGCCTATGTGGCCGTATACTGATGAATGGATCAGGAAGGTGTGGTTTATCTATACAATGGAATACTACACGGCAATGAGAAACAATGAAATCTGGCCATGTGTAGCAATGTGGATGGAACTTGAGGGTGTTATGCTGAGTGAAATAAGTGAGACAGAGAAGGACAGATACCATATGTTTGCACGTATAGGAGGATTAGGAGGAACTTGACGGAGGAACAAGGGGGAGAAGAAGGGGGGAAATGGTGGGGGAAAGGGAGAGAGGCAAACCATGAGAGACTCTTGAATGCTGACAAAAACTGAGGACTGATGGATGTGGGGGGGAAGAGGGATGGGCATGGAGGAGGGCACTTGTGGGGATGAGCACTGAGTGTTATGTGGAAACTAATTTGACAATAAACTATTTGTAAAAAAAAAAAAAATTAAAAATCCCAAATAACTAAAAACATCACAAGAGGCAAAGCCCTCTTCTGATGAATATACTATTTTTTCAAGCATTTAATAAAGACCTCTGCCCAACACTTATGCTGGCCAATCCTGAACATCTAGTTCTCTAACATGCTCTATTATTCTTTATGGTCCACTGCATAATGCTCTCTAAACCTGAATTGTCAGTGTGGTTACACTACATTTACAACACATTCTGTAGAGTAACAGTTGTTACTTCCTATATTTGCTGTCCTTTCTTAAGTGTAGAAGACAGCTAAGCAAAACTCTCACTGTCTGAATCGATTATGAAAACAAAGTAAACTTTATTTATGATTTTTGAGTTTCATAGCTATACATTTTTATAATGTCACAAATCTAAACAGTTATTGTAATTCATCTTCCACCAATTATACCTAGAGACACTCCTAGAGATAGATGTAGAGATAGAAATAGAGAGATGCAAATACAGACTATTTCTGAATTCCCTGGCTCCAAATGTTGCATTATCTTAATTACTGACCTTTACTATAATAATTATATTATAATGCAATTAATTAAAATATTAATTCATATGATGACATCTTATATGAATTATCTTATACAATTCATATAATACTACATTAATATAATTTATATATTATATAATTATAATTCCTGATATATGGTAGTGTAAAACCTCATAGTTTGTTCAGAATTATTTTGATTATTCTTGACTTTGTGCATTTTTATGTAAATTTATGAGTCCACCTATTAACTTCTATACACATCTAGCAGTAATTGCTAGAGTTTTAAGTAGGATTACATTGAACATATAATACATTTTAAGGAAAATCAACTTTATAATATCAAGTCATCCAATCCAACCACATGGGCTACTTCTCCATTTATTTGAACTATTTTCAAATTTAAGGAAATGATTTTTTTGTAGAGTGGTTTTTTATGTTATGTTATGTTTTGCTTTGTAATGTTATGTTGTTATGTTTTGTTATGTTATATGTTATGTTATGTTATGTTATGTTGTTATGTTTGTTATGTTTGTTATGTTATGTTATTTTTGTTATGTTTGTTATGTTATGTTTGTTATGTTATGTTGTTTATTCAGAAATATTTGAGGTTATCCTTTTCTCTTTTTCAACATGCATTCTACTGATCTATGTTCCTGCTCAATAAATTTATCTATTGAAGGGGCACCTGGGTGGCTCAGTCAGTTGAGCGTCTGACTTCGGCTCAGGTCATGATCTAACGGTTCGTGGGTTCGAGCCCCGCATCGGACTCTGTGCTAACAGCCAGCTTGGAGCCTGGAGCCTGTTTCAAACTCTGTATCTCCCTCTCTCTCTGACCCTTCCCTGCTCATGCTGTCTCTGTCTCTCTCTCAAAAATAAATAAAACATTTAAAAAATTTATCTATTGAATACTTTATTTCAATTATTATATTTTTCTACATTTTTATTTTACTCCTTTTGTAGAATCCAGTTCTCTGATTAAATGATTAATCATGTTATCTATTCTTTGAATACATTAATCATAATTTTTTAAAATTTGTATTTAAAAAGTTTAATATCTAGATTACCGGTGGCTCTATTTCTATCCTTGTTCCATTTTCTCTTGGTGCTTTTGTGTGTATGTCAGATAAGTTTTTACCAAATTCTAAATATTTCCAAATATTTAATTTGGAAAATTGTAAAGATTTGGGGCAATGTGACTTTTCTCCATAGAATATTTGCCTTATCTTCTGAAAACGGAAGAGGGACTGATCATTCCAATCTCATCAGGGACTGAACTGATTTAGGGCTGGGTTTGTGATGTTTCTCTCCATCTAACTCTAACTTTACCCCATTTGTATGTATGCAGCTCTCCAAGGTTCCCAACTGAATGTTTCCTGGAGACCTCGGCATTCCTTCCCATCAGTGTTTGTCTGCTAAGTTCTCTGATGGTACATAAAACTATGGTCAGATTTTATTCTCTTTTTGTTTGAGTTCATAGTCACCTGCTCTGCTTTGCCAAGTCAGCAAAAGTGTAGAAGGGAAAATTAACAGTGACAAATGAATTCTCTCTGCACCTGCCCACTCTCCAAAATCTTGGCCCCTTAAGTCTTAGATCCTTTAGCAATCACAAATACAAGCACTTTATTCTCTAGGCTTGTGATATTATCTAAAGCTCTTCCAGCTTTTTTGTTACTTAGCTTCTTACCTGTCTGCATTCACAGCTTTTTGTTGTTTGCCATGAATTTGCAAATGCCTTGGCAGAATAACCACATTCAGAACATTAGATTTACGTCATTTGTGAATACCACATAAAACTCAGAATGGATATATATATATCCATATATATATATATATATATTTTTTTTTGGATATACTTAACCTTAAAAATTGTCCATTGTTTATCTCAAACAAAGTTAATGGGGCATCCAATATTTCAATTTTGCTAGATCTGACAACCCTATCTAAGTGTACAACACTTCACCTAGAATCTGGCTTCAAAAGACATAGCTGACTCAGAAGTTCTCGGATGCCATCAAATCAATGGTGTTTTCTGTTTTGCTTGTTAATTTTAGTTCCATTTCTAATTGTTCTGAGCAAAGGTATTGGTTGGTTTTTTTTCCTTAAGTTTTTTTTATTTTGAGAGAGATAGAAAACACAAGTTTGGGAGCAGCAGAGGAGAGAGGAAGAATCCCAAGCAGGTTCTGCACAAGTGCAGAGCCCAGTCCTGGGGCTTGAACTCATGAACCATGAGATCATGACCTGAGTCAAAGTCCAACACCTAACCGATTGAGCCACCTAGGCGTCCTGGGCTATTGGTTTAATATAAACTATTCCACTAGCCAGAAACAGTAATTAAGATTATTTTCTTATAATTAAATATTGCATGGGGTGCCTGGGTGGCTCAGTTGGTTAAGTGTCGGACTTCAGCTCAGGTCATGATCTTGCAGTTCATGGGTTCAAGCCCCGCGTCGGCCTCTGCGCTGACAGCTCAGACCTGGAGCCTGCTTCAGATTCTGTGTCTCCCTCTCTCTCTGCCTCTCTCCTGTTCGGTCTCTGTCTCTCTCTCTCAAAAATAAATAAACATTAAAAAGTTTTTTAAAAAAATATTTAAATATTGCATTATTTAATAAGAGATTGGTTAAATATATGATAAAACAAGAAAAAAGGAAACTTATGTACTTAACACTTACATGTTTGTGTAGATGAATATACATTTACATGATATACACAAATTATATGACTGTAAAAAATGTTTCCCCACCCTTATGCATAATCCTGTTATCAGATATTTATTCACCAAAATAATAATCCATGATAGCTTAATTAATGATTTAATTTTAAAAAATTTTTAGTGTTTTATATTTGAGAGAGAGAGACAGAGCACGAGTGGGGGAGGGGCAGAGAGAGAGAGGGAGACATAGAATCTGAAGCAGGTTTCAGATTCTGAGCTGTCATCACAGAGCCTGATATGGGGGCTTGAACCCACAAACCATGAGATCACGACCCGAGCCAAAGTCAGATGCTTAACCTACTGATCCACCCAGGGGCCCGAAGTTAATGATTTACATGATATTTGTGTGTATGTATTATCTAATTTTTGAACAGTGAGTATATAACACTCATGTAATAAGTGACTTCTATTTATAGAGAAAATAAAAAGAATTACTGAAACATTTACAGCTTACCAAAATGCGATGTGCTTATTGAGTTCTAGGCCCTAGTTACTATTATTCTCTTTCCTGGAGCCCTCTTTCAGGTGACATGTATCCAGAAAAGCTTTCCCTGAAGCCCCAGTTTCATTTTAGCATGCATGTTAGTTTAGTTTAATTAAGCATAAATTTTTCCATAAAACCCTAAACTTGTTCAGTGATAGTATTTTGAATGCCCCCAAAATATTTTAGGTTAACTAATTTGTTTTATTTACATGGTACTTAATATGTATTTAGTAGATGTTTAATGTTTAATAAATATTTAGTAATAAATATTGTTGAGTAAATGGATGGTATGAATATATTGTTTATTAAAGAGAAAGAAGCCAGCAGTATACAGGAGTGCTCACCATTCACCCCCCATAAATATTGTGTCTGTCAAACCAGATTTTGATGCATATTAACTGATAGACACAGGGGTCACATTCCCTGAAAATTTCAAAAAGAGCAGCTATTTTACTTTGCCATTTCAGTTCAGACTTTTATGTTGTAGCAATCTGTGTTCCCAAGGGCAGGATTGATAAAGTCTTATAAGTGATAAAGAGCTTTACACATGCCTAACTAGAAGGTCACCCCAGTAAGACATGACTTATTTATGTTTCTTTTTTGTGGCTTGTCTTGTCATGTCTGTTACTCCCTTCCATTTTTTTATTTAATTGATTCATAAGACTTCTCTCAATATGTCTGGTATATTTACTCTTTGACATATATATTGGTTCTCTTTTTTCAGTTTGCTATTTGAAATGGAAATATATTAAATTGGCTCTTTAAAAAACTCAGCTATAACAAGACAAGACATCTAAAAAGAAAAGGAGCACATCCTTTTAAATATTGATTGGTTTCCTATTAATAGCCATTTACAAATATTTATTAAGCAAATACCGTGTGTTAAGCATTGAGCAAGAAATGACAAAGAAGAGAGACATAGTTCCTGTGCTCATGAAACCCGCCTCCTAAAAAATAAGAAAGGAATATTCCCAGACTGAGAACATATTTATTAGAAAAAGTTCGGTGGTTTGTACTTAAGCTTGGAAGGATGAACTTACCTGTACTAAAACAATGAACAAAACTGTAATGTTTGGGAGCACCTGGGTGGTCGGGTAAGCATCTGACTCTTGATTTTGGCTCAGGTCATGATCTCACAGTTCGTGAGATTGAGGCCTGTGGTGGGCTCTGCACTGACAGCACAAAGCTTGCTTGGGATTCTCTCTCTTCCCCTTTCTCTATGCCCCTCCGTGCTCATGCACTCTCTCTTTCTTTCTCAAAATAAATAAATAAACTAAAAAAACCCTGTAATATTTGTAATGTACTTAAATATATAAGAATAAAAATACCTAACATGTGAATCCTCTATTTACCTTCAGTGTTGACCTGAAATATCAGTAAGAGTATATACGTCTTAAGTGAAATATGAGTTCTTTCATTGAAGAATTCAGAGCTGATCATGTGACTTGGAACTACTTAAAAATCCTTCTGTTCAAAATGAGACCAGTGACAAATCTTACATGATATTTCAGATTCCTCATGGGAACACTTGAAAAGATTCAAAGAGTTAATATTCACATTTCATATTCACAGCTTAGGCGATAGAAATTTTTAACAGGAGAAAAGACACATGTTTAATTAAATGGAAAGTTGAAAGAGTAGGAGGCACTAAAATGTGCTTCAACTTCAATGACACTATTGGAAAATAATTATTTGAAAAACAGTTTATCTGTTGAAAGCTGGCAAACCACCAGGATCTTGATTGCTTTCAGCTATTTTATAACCGCGTTAAGCAGATAAATTGAAGAAAGAGAAATGAGTTTCAGTCATACAATAAGATATTTCATCTTTTCAAAATGGAGTATCCTCTGTAATACAGTTCATTGTACCTTGTGTTAGAACAGGAATTTATGAGCAAACACTGGATTCCTGTCTTGAAACATTCATCGTGAGATTTGGACTCTTAACTCCTTATCATATTAGAATTTTAATCTTTTTCGTTTTTTTCCATCTTATGAGGACTATATGCACACTGTGGGCATGTGCACACACAAACACATGCACAGATGCCAGTAAAAAAAAATTCTGTATTTAGTTTTTCATTGGCCAGTAGTAACATAGGACTACAATTTTTCTAAACAGCAGGAAATATAAATGTTAAAAAGGTAGTTTTGAAATATCTTCATCTTTTCTATCTTCTACATGGGGAAGGGAGCGAGATGCCACAAGCTGTCCAGTTTATTATTCCAATCCAGTTTCATGCCTTTGAAACAAGGTTTGCAAGCCTAGAATTGTGTAGAGAACAGTCAGAAGAGTGGCTGGGGTAAGTCTCAGTAGAAAAAGGTGCTACCTGTAGTGAATTTGTGAATGAGATTTCACAGAAAAGCCGTTGTTCCCCAGCTCCAGTTGATTTGGGGGCACACAAGAATGTGAACTCAGTTGCCTTTCTTCTTTTTTTGTAATCTAGATATTAATGCAAAATCCTTAAATGTTTGAAGACTGCAAAGAGCAAATAAGACAGACATGTGGTCCACTTGACCTGAGTTCACTGCTTCTGCTTAAAAACAACTCAAGAAATGGGCAAGTCTGCTTTTTTAAAAATTTATTTTTGAGAGAGAGAGAAAAAGATAGAATCTGAGTGGGGGAGGGGCAGACAGAGGTGGAGACAGAATCCAAAGCAGGCTCCAGACTGTCAACACAAAGCCCAACATGGGCCAAGACCTCCAAACCATAAGATCACAACCTGAGCTGAAGTCTGACACATAACCGACTAAGCCACCCATGTACCACAGGGTAGGCCTGCTATAAATTGAATCTATTGATCTTTTATTTTAAGGTACTCTGAACTTCTTAAAATGAAAAAGTTTTATAAACCTTGCTTTGTTAATATAGCTAACCAAAGTGATTTCACATGAACTGTCTCATTAAAAGTGCTCTGTAAAATTTGACAGATGCAGTACAAATAATAAAGTAAAATGAGAAAAGTAACAAATTAAAATGCTAATTATAGTACATTAAGGATAAATAGATGATGTAAATGACATAACTTATCCCCTAATTAGCAAATGAGGAAATTCTAGCCCCATATAGTGACATATTAATTGTTGTGTTTTAATAAGGGAATGATAATATATATTTTATGCACTAAGAAATGCAGAAGCTATGGTAACCAACAGAATCTCTTGATGACAAAAACTGCTACAGTTTTTCCTCCAACCTGCTAGCAAATCCACTCAAAAGACATAATTCAAAGTGTGTTTGCTCGTTTATTTGTCTGTCAGATCAGTTTGAAACCTCTGTCTTTGGCTCTGCTGTAGGGAAGCTACTTGACCTGAAATAATCAAACCACTGATTTATAATTTCCTAGAACTTTTACCCACTCCCAGGACTAATTTCACACCAAATGACAGAATTTATTATTAGCTGTTTCTGTGAATAAGAGAAATTTTGGGGAAATGAGCAGCAAGTGAAAATAAAATCTACCAATTTAGAACAAAAAGAATCCCTGATAAGTGAGGAGATACTATTTCCAAAGTACCTATGACACAGTATATCTGGGGCACCAATGTAAATGTCCCTTAAGTATAAGCTTGACTGTAGTCTTTAGAATGTTGTATCTAAGTAGTATATGCTCTTCATGTGTTTTCAAATACTATGAGCAAAGGATACAATTTTCACATTACAACAGAACTTTTAGTATAGTTTTTATTTTTCACACATATCTTCTTTGCGCTATGTAACCAAGATATTTCTACTATAATCTTTTAATGTTTAGGTAAAAACAAACAAACAAAAGACAGAGAGCCAGAGATCATGGACTCCTAGAGATAAAAACGGAACAAGCTTCCCAAACAGTGTACTCCGTTAACTTTCCATAACAACTGAGCGGTCTGTCCTTTGCAAGCATTTGTTCATTCTCCAAAGCCACATATAAAACATGATTTCTCAGGGCGCCTGGAAGGCTCAGTGGGTTAGGGGTCCAACTTTGGTTCAGGTCATGATCTCAAGGTTTGTGGGTTAGAGACCTGCATCAGGCTCTGTGCTGACAACTAGAGCAGAGCCTGGAGCCTGCTTCAGATTCTGTGTCTCCCTCTCTCTCTGACCATCCGATGCTCTCTCTCTCTCTCTCTCTCTCAGAAATAAATAAAAAAACACTTAAATAAACATTAAAACAGGACTTCTCTAATTTGAAACAATTTTCTTCTCCTTGGACTACACTTTTTTTAAATGATTATTTATTTATTTATTTATTTATTTACAAATAGTTTATTGTCAAGTTGGTTTCCATATAACACCAGTGCTTATCCCCGCAAGTGCCCTCCTCCATGCACAACTCCCCCCTCCCCCCCACCCATCAGTCCTCAGTTTGTTCTCAGTATTCAAGAGTCTTTCATGGTTTGCCTCTCTCCCTCTCCCCCACTATTTCCCCCCTTCTTCTCCCCCTTGGTCCTCCATTAAGTTCCTCCTAATCCTCCTATACGTGCAAACATATGGTATTTGTCCTTCTCTGCCTGACTTATTTCACTCAGGATAACACCCTCAAGTTCCATCCACATTGCTACACATGGCCAGATTTCATTGTTTCTCATTGCCGTGTAGTATTCCATTGTATAGATAAACCACACCTTCCTGATCCATTCATCAGTATACGGCCACATAGGCTCTTTCCATGATTTGGCTATTGTTGAAGGTGCTGCTATGAACATT
>NW_024081871.1:204124-321578 GCF_003009895.1 Hyaena hyaena | reverse complement strand
TTGGTGTGTGGTTTGAGAAAATGATCTAGTTTCATTCTTCTGCATGTTGCTGTCCAGTTCTCCCAGCACCATCTGTTAAAGAAGCTGTCTTTTTTCCATTGGATACTCTTTCTTGCTTTGTCAAAGATTAGTTGGCTGTATACTTTTGGGTCTAATTCTGAGTTCTCAATTCTATTCCATTGGTCTATGTGTCTGTTTTTGTGCCAATACCATACTGTCTTGATGATGACAGCTTTGCAGTAGAGGCTAAAGTCTGGGATGGTGATACCTCCTGTTTTGGTTTTATTCTTTAGTATTAGTTTGGCTATTCGGAGTCTCTTGTGGTTCCATACAAATTTTAGTATAGTTTCTTCTACCTTTGATAAGTATGCTGGTGCAATTTTGATTGGGATTGCATTGAATGTGTAGAGTGCTTTGGGTAGTAATGACATTTTAACTATATTTATTCTTCTGATCCATGAGCATGGAATGTTTTTCCATTTCTTTGTGTCTTCTTCAATTTCCTTCATAAGTTTCTATAGTTTTCATTATACAGATCTCTTATATCCTTGGTTAGGTTTATTCCTAGGTATATTATGTTTTTTTTGTGCAATTGTGAATGGGATCAATTTCTTGATTTCTCTTTCTGTTGCTTCATTGTTGGTGTATAAAAATGCAACCGATTTCTGTACATTGATTTTGTACCCTGCAGCTTTGCTGAATTCTTGGATCAGTTCTAGTAGGCTTCTGGTGGAGTCAGTCGGGTTTTCTATGTAGAGTATCATGTCATCTGCGAAAAGTGAAAGTAAACTTACTTAAACATCATAAAAGCCATCTATGAGAAGCCCTCAGCTAACATCATCCTCAACGGGGAAAAACTGAGAGCTTTCCCCCTGATATCAGGAACATGACAGGGATGTCCACTCTCACCATTGTTGTTTAACATAGTGCTGGAAGTCCTAGCATCAGCCATCAACAAAAGGAAATCAAAGGCATCAAAATCGGCAAAGAAGAGGACTACACTTTAAAAAAATATTTTTTTTTAAATTTCTGAGAGAGAAAGAAACAGCGTTTCTCAAAATGGCAGAGGGGGAAGCTCTACATACCTCTTTTCCCACAGAAAAATTGAAAAGCAAGCAGAAACTATTTGACCAACTTTGTCGGAACTCTGCAAAACAGTCAAAGGTTGACAGTGGCCAAGTGTTTACTGAATGAAAAAAAGGCCACTTGACAATGGCAGGAGAGCTTTGGTTTATACTTAACCTTTTTGCAGACCCTCCCCCAGTGTAACAGAAGTCTGGACGCTGGTTAGAATGTAACCACTGTGGTAAAGTTTGACAACTCTTTAGAAAACTAAACATAACATTACCTCAGAACCCGGCAATTCCACTAGTAAGTACATACTCCAAAGAATCAAAAGTAGGGTCTTGAATAGACACTTGTACAACAGAGTTCATTGCACCATTATTCACAATAGCCAAAATGTAGAAGCAACTCAAGTGTCCATCAACAAATGAGTAGATAAATAAAACGTGACAAGTGCATGCAATGGAATATCATTAAGTCATATAAAATAATGAAATTTGATACACATCGCACACGGGAGTTCTTAAAAATATCATGCTAAGAGAAAAGCCAGTCAAAAAGACAAATATTTATGTCTTCACTTCCATGAAAAACCTAAATTAGATGGGAGAAAATATAGAGAGTAAATAGGTTAAAGTTGAGCAGGGCTGGGTGAAAATGGGGTTTGTGGACATACCGCTTCCCAGTGACAGAATTTCTGTTTGGGATTATGAAAAGGTTGTAGAAAATAGACAGTGGTGATGGTTGTCCATTTGGGAATGTAATTAAAGCCACTGAATTGTATACTTAAAAATGAATTGAATGGCAGAATAAAATAAAATATATAAAGAAAATTAAAGTCTTAAATTATGTGTAAATAGGGTTCCTAAAATATGACAAGATTTTCAAAAGATAAATGAGAAAAGGACAAGAAAGGATTGCCAAGATGAAAGGCACAGAAAGCTGAAGGATTTTACAGATGAGACTGGCAAGGAGGCTTGTACTGGATTATGGGAATTTCTAAATCCAAGTGGGTTTTGCTGTATAGGAAGGGAAATAGTTGACAATTGAAAAGAGGGAATGATATGATCACACATGTAAGTTTTGATAAGTTGGAAGATCTTTTAGAAGAAGTGATTAGTTGGAAAATGCAAGCTCAGTAAGGAGATTCTAGCAAAAAAAAAATCATCGAGATGGAAACATTGGAGAAAGTGTAGGGGAGATATGAGAGAAATATTGGAGCTGATTGTGAAGCAAATGGACATAGTGTGGAGCAGACTTCATGTCCATAAGTGACATATTATAATGCAGTTATTACAGGTATACAACCCAGGTAATACTTACATCAAAGTATAGACCCCAACGCTATATTGATTTGTCCAATGAGACATAAATTCTAAAACCTATTACTTGTTTTATCATGTCTCACTTCCTGTCTACGTATTAGTCAGTAACATATTAACAGTGATTTAAAAAAAACAGAACGTAGAAGAAAGTTAAGAACAAGTCTACTGGGAAGGAAAAATAAGTGTTATAACTAATATTCGATAACAAGCTTCGGGGTTAAATAGAAATCTACATTGATCATTTATTGCACATCGCAAAGGACTTGAGTTTTTTAACTCCCTATTTTCACAGTAGGTCAGTGACACATAAAATTCTGTGCAGTATCCCACAACATAGGGCCAAAAAGAAAAAGAAGTACTCAGTGCCAATATTCTAGTTAAATCCCATGTTTACAGCATATTCATACTCCAAGTTGAAAATGCACGTAGGATAACTGGGCTATCTTTTGTCCTTCAACTACCCACCGATGACCATAATGGGAACAAAGACTGCAGTTCATTGTAGGCTTGACTCAGTATGGCTCATCATTCAGTCAAATGCTGTGGGGTTAAGTGTAGTTCATTCACTCCAGCCACAGTGAGTCCCAGCTATTTATTTTACTATGCTGCACTCTAGTGTGGGCATCTGGCCTGAATTTAGAATACAAGTTGATTTGCAATTCTGATTTCCTACCAAAATATTCGTCCTACTCTTATGTAAAAGTAGACAGGTCCATTAATGGTAAAACAGTTATTTTCCCAAATGAGCAAAGATACCAAACACTAAAACCTAAGTAAAAATCATTAAACACATACACGTAAATACATGCATAGAAACATATATACACACATCTGATCATATTCTATTAATGTGTCCTCATTAAAAGATTCTTGAGAAAAGTGTGATTTTTTAAAAAGAATGTACTGGTAAGATTATGGTTCTTATTATTTCTTTCCTTTCCACATGAGCTTTTCTATTAGCCTAGAAACAGATTTCATGGGTAAACAAAATTTCTCGGGGAAAAAATTGACTGGATCTTTTCTCTGAACTGTAATATGCCTTGTTCTGGCTTCTTTCTCCTTATCCATGGTTCCAGCAGCAAAATCTTTGGCCATGTATACAATCCAACTTCATTTTGATGGCAGTGCAAGTTAATACTGATGAAATAACTTCCTCTCATTCAGATTGAACAGAGCATAAATACAGGGTGACAGAAATGATATTACTACAAATTCTACAGATATTAAAATGTAAATATTTCAAATGAATTATGCTAATAAATTTGGCAGCTCAGATGAAATGTACAAATTCCTTTAAAGTTGCAAACTATTGAAGTTCGTTGAAGAAAAAGAAGATAACCTGATTAGTCCAATATCTATTAAATAAATTGTACTTGTAGTTTAAAAACTTTCCCACAAAGAAAAGACTAAGTTCTGATGGCTTTAGTGAAGAATTCTACCCAGTTGTGGAAGTTATGGAGGAAATAATAAAAACACTTCCAGATAACTAAAAAGCAAAAGAATACTTCCCAAGTCATTCTATGAGGTTAGTATTATTAACCTGATACCAAAAACAGGTAAAGATATTATAAGAAGGTAAAACTGTAGAACAATATCCTACACAAAACAGGACACAAAAATTCCCAACAAAATTTTAGTAAATCAAATTGAACAATATATGAGTAAGAAAATAGATTATGGCCAAATATAGTATAAAACAAGAATGGAAGGTTGATTTAGCATTTACATTGATGTAAACATACCATGTGAAAAAGCAACTATAAGCAAATAATTATTGAGATCTAGAGTACATAAAAACTATTAAAATCAAATGGAAAAGGAAAGCAATCCATTAGATAAGTGACTTAAAAATAAGAATATGCTTTTCATAGAGGAAAGAGGAATAGCTATTAAACAAATGAACAGAAATTCAAGCTGCAGAATTCAGAAAACAATACAATTAAACCAAAAATATATTATTTTAGACCTACCAGATTTTCAGAATAAAAAATCTAAAAGATACTTTTATTATTCAGAAATGAATACATTGAATTGAGTTGTAATATCAACCCTAATGTATCTCAAAACTATATCGAGCAAAAAAATAATTTTCAGATAATATTTAGATAAAGTTTAAGAATGTAGAATAAATCATAGAGTTTATTATGCACATTACCTATATAGTAAACTAGATATATGAAAGAAAATATTAGGAAAAGAAAGGATATTTTAAAGCTAAAAATTCAATATTGGTAATCTCCATGAGGGAAAAAAGAACACACAGAGTTTCCATGATCCTGTGATGTTCTATTTCTTCAGAGCAATGAAGGGAACTCAAGTGTTTATTGTGTATCCTTTCTTCCTTTGAGAAATTACTTTGATATTAAAAATATAGGGCCTACTGTTAACTGAGTGTATATATATACATATATATATATACATACACATACCTATATACATAAATAAATATATATACATGTATGTACAAACACACACAAAATATCAACATTTATCCTTTACTGGTCCAAGAATTGATGGACTTCAAGAATTACTGTCTCTAAGAAAAACTTTATTTTAAAATTTAGGCTTGGATGTCAAAAACAGCATCAACAACAACAACCCTCATGCACATAAGTGAGTTCTTTTGCACTTGATTTACACAGAAGCTGATACTTCTCAGGGGGGTTACCAAAAAAGTAAAGATATGCCTTAAGGATATGCTGTTTCATCCTAAGTCAAAAATCCTAATTATTAAAAGAGTTTGATCATCTGCAAATTTAACTTCCAATCTCTAAACCTTAATTGTAAGATATAGAGAGCAATCCCTGCATTTCTAGATATCACATTACTGGGTGTTATTTTCCCGTCTGAAAGAGTTACCTTGACAACCAGATCACTGACTCACATTCACCACCCTGATTTATTCCCAACCTCAATGTCACTCCAGAAATTGTTTTGCCTACAATACTGAAGATTACTCTTTAATTAAAATTGTAACCCTTCACCCTTTTCCAATTGTCTTAAGAGCATTCCCTTTATAATAACCAATTTATAATAAAACACTATTAAAATATTTGCAAAATTATTTGATGGAGTTATGTCCCCAAATGTGTTTTAAAAATTAAATACTAGTGGAACTAGTATCTTGATCTTACCCTACAGTACATCTAGTATATTAATTTGCAACCAAATAACTTTGTTTCTGTTGACTATGATAACATGCACAAATTTAAAACATTAGCTAAAAATTTTGAAATAATTCCCTATTATATGTAAAAAATAATCCTCATTACTTATAATAAATACACATGATTTTTTTCTGAGCCAGCTTTGCAAACTCCCTATTTCTTAGACATGTACAACTGTTGAAAGAAAAATGAAAATAAGTTACATTATTCAAGTATGTATGGTAAAAATGCCAACAGTTTTTACAGAAAACACATTCAAATAATCACAGCCAGAGGGAATAAAATGATTTACTGTTTCTTGAATGTATTTGCAGAATCATTTTTTAAAAAGAGTTTTAATCTGTAAAGCAAGTATTCCAGAGTCTGAACATTAGACTGGATCTAAACAGAGAAATCATCTTGTATGAATATTACATTGTGGAGCACAAGTAACTTTCATCTGCTTCCTTGAAATTACTGTCTAAAATCCATTTGTAACTATCACCATGTATAAGCAAGAGGTTCTGCTGCCCCAATTACAACTTTTCTTAACATTAGTAGAAATGGCATGGCTTTGCCAAAAAATAACATCACTGTACTTGTGCAAATTAGTTTCTGTTTTCTGAATGATGTTATTTTCTTTTCCAAACTATTTTAGAGAAGCAGAATCTAGTAGAATCTATTACTGGTGATTATGTTTTTTAAAAAATGAAAAAACCTGGAATTTGTCAGAATAAAGAGAAAAATTCTTTCATTTCTAGTCCTCATTTGGTTTTATTTTGCACACAATGGAAGACACTGCTTCTTGAGCAACTGATCTTTAAAAGAATACCTTTTTCTGAATCCTAAAAATAACTACCTACATAAACATGAAGAACTAAGTGCAGCAGGTTATTAGAAAGGACTTTTTCCATGATCCATTTCATCTCTTTGGAGGACAAAATCATGCTCTAGTTTAAAAGTCTAAAATTGTTATTTTACACATTAGAAAATACAGAGTGGTATTGTTTGGGGGTAATAGGAGAATCAATTTTATAACTAATTGGGTTAATGTTAGAAATACCAAAAAACATTCTGATACAAGATAAGCTGTTTTATGATTCATTAGTGTTTACAGGTGAAATGTGTTGAGTGAAGTAAAATTGAATTAATATGAAGATTATCATGGAGTGGGTTAGCTTGTCAAGAAGTCATTCCCTGGGGTGCCTGGGTGGCTCAGTCGGTTAAGCGTCCAACTTCGGCTCAGGTCATGATCTCATAGTTTGTGGGTTTGAGCCCCGAGTTGGGCTCTGTGCTAACAGCTAGCTCAGAGCCTGGAGCCTGCTTCAGATTCTGTATCTTCCTCTCTCTCTGACCCTCCTCTGTTCATGCTCTCTCTCTCTCTCTCTCAGAAACAAAAATAAAACATTAAAAAAAAAAAAAGTCATTCCCTAACAGATGAGAACAAGGGGGAGATTCTATTTTAAAGCACAAATTCTTCTCAGTTCACTAGGACTCTCAAAATAGTTCTGTGGCCAGCACTGGTTCTGTTGTTTGTCAATTTCCATAACGCTTGTTTTCCTCCCAAAATCTATGCACAAAAATAACATATGTAAACCAGGATAGAGAAGAGTACTGTTTTCTATTTTAAAATCACCACAATTATGAAGTTATCCAGGAAAAAAATGCTAGAAATATAAAAATCAAATGTTTCCAAAGCTACATTTTATGTGCTTTATATAACCTGGTCCCTACTAGGACAGCAAACTAAAGGAAAATATACAAGAGCTGAGACTATCAGAGAAAAGTAATATCTAAAGGTGTTCTAATAGGAATAAAACATAAACTTTGGAGGGGAAGCCTAAAAGACCCATAAAAGCTTTGTTTGTGAAAGAGAAAGCTTCAAAGCTATAACACTAAAATAGTGAATATAACACTATGTATTAAGCACTGGGTTAAGTTCCTTCACCTGTACTCTTTATATAATCCTCAAAATAACCATGAATAATATAATGTATTATATAAAGCTTTGAGAAAAAGAAGTGACTTATTCAAGTTATTTTAGTTACTGAAGGGCAGAATCTCAAGTCCATTCAGGTCTTATAACACCAAATTGAACAAAATATAAGTATCCTATGGTTAAATAGAAAAATATGAGTTGATTAATACTAATAAAACTGTTAGGTTAAATGTATCAGCCCCATGTAGGTAAAAGACAAGCAATTAAGGAGACAAATATTCTCCTGTGGGAATTATTAAGAAGTATCTTTCATTTCTCTTCTTTCAGAAATATTGATTGGTAAAATTAAGAAAAGAGAAAAAACAAGTAAGAAAAAATAGAATTAGAAGTTAAAAGCAGATGACAGGAAGAATCTTGTTCTATTCTCCCATTTCTTCATTTAGGTATTCATTCAACAAATGCTTTCTAGTGATAGGTAGTAGTTTAGATAGAGTTGATCATAAGGACAAAGTATTGTATGGAAGGTAATAAGGAATCAGGGTTTATTAGTAGCAATAAAACTAAAAAACTCAATGAATCAGATAAAACCGTGTAAGTCAGCAAAATATTAGAAGGCAAAATAAATAACCAACTAATAAATAAACTATAAGGAAACTAAAGCACACTTATCTTCTGATTATTATTTTTAGTGATAACCAAATATTACTTTCTAAGTTCAACCAAAGAGAGCAGGGAGTATAGCTGAATTCAAACGTTCAAGTACCTTTCTTGTTTACTCTGACCCCAGATTTCCTTCTGTAATCAGAACAAATTAAAGAAAAAATATATCAGATACAAATAAATTAGTTAATTAGTATTCAGTCATGCAATTTTAGTACAAATAGTGCCAACTCTAGGGACAATAGTTGAATGGTAGACAGAGATATGATCCCAAGAGAGTTGGACTTGAGTTTTGCATTCACATTTCCTGAACAGCCCATCTGAAGCCATTGCTCCATAAACAGAAGTTCAAGACAAAGCTGAGTAGGTGAGTCAACACACATAAGACCCTAGGTCCTGTACTTGTGGAAGTAAGTTTTGTTGGAGAAGAAAGTAAATAATGGGATAAATAAGCAAATTAGTATACGATGAAAAATATAGAAACATCTTGCAAGACTTTGCAATAGAGGATTATAGAGATGAGGTAGGAGGAAAGGACCTACTTAGATGAGTTGATCATAAGGCCTATTTGAAGAGATTACATTTAGTCAAGAATTATGAAAAGGAGGCAGAGCCATTTAAGAACTCCAGGCAAAGCGTATTGAACACATGGGTAAACAAGGCATGAAAAAGCTTTAGGTGGGAAGAAGTTTGGGATGTTCTTGAAGTTGGGAATGTTTCTGTGTGACTAAAGGTTAGAGAGACTGGAGATACTACGTGAAAGTAAGGAATGTTCAGACCTTTGTAATAGAGAAAACTGAAGACTGATGATCAAGTGACTGGCCGAAAATCTAATTAGGTAAAAAATAAACTATGATATAGGTGTCCTAAGAGCTATTTATTTCCTATATTTCATAAGTTCTAATAGGTTATAAAACTCAAAAATATATTTAGAAAGAGAAGAGAAACTATTCAAGGGCTTACCCTTTCCTATTTATGGTGATAATCAAGTGATCCACATCGCAGTCATAACACAATTAAACTGTGGTTCTATCATGACCACTGTGGACCAACTGGCATCTTTACCATTCCAGTAACTCAAGTGCACTAATGTTAGAGTCATTCTATTTTCTCAATATCAATGTTCTTTAATTACAAACACAATGTTCAAAATAAAACGAAAATGTGTATGCTTTGATGTTAGCAACCAAGAACACAATTTCAGTCTGGCAGGAAGCACTAGAAAAAGACCCATGTTTTTCCAGAATTTATCCCTTAATCAGCTGACTTACATGGCAGCTAAAAAGCCCTGTGGCGGGCTGGGGGTAGAAAACTGAACTGTCTGCATTTGGTAATTATAGTCTACTCTCACAAGCAGAGAGAACACCCAGTTAACATCAGTTTTCAGTGTCCACAGGTAAAAACCTCAACAGGAAGAAAGAAACTGATAGACTGAAGTTCACAGAAGGTTGAACGAATCTTTAAATTCTAAGTACAATTTGATGGTTGGTTCTTGAACATCTCACATTTCTACTGGCTACTAAAGCTTCGGAAGTTTGACATATGCATTTCATGTACATGTGTAATGCAGTTTACCGCTTTTAAGATGCTGGAACTCCCAGTGATTGTATTTTTATGTTTAGCTCTTGCTAAGGATATCTTTGGGGATATAGAATTCTCTACTTCTTAGTAGGAGAATGATAAGGCCTGAATTGATTTGAGGTTCTGCCCCTCAGTAACTAAACAACTTTGTCTAAGCCATTTTTCTTCTCTTGTGTTCAATTCTGTTATTTGTAAAAGAGTATATCAATCTCTTTAATTAAGAGATACTTTGAGAATTAAACAAAAGAGCACAGGGGAAGAAATCTAATTCTTAACCACTGCAGCTGATCTCAGAAAGGCCTTACTATTGTTACTCTGTCCCTCAGGTTGATGTTTGGCTGGCTGCTAATGAAACAGAACAGCACCAACCCTAGAAATCTCATGTCCAACAATTTCTTTACTATGATTTTCTGGACATTCTTGCCTAAACCTTGATACTTCAGTGCTTCTTTTGTACTCCAAGTAATTTATTTTATCAAAATAGCTATGAGAGAAAACAATTTGTATATGGTACGTGGTAAGATTGAAGAATGGACACTACTGTTCATTTTCATTAAAATAAATTAGCACCAGAATAAACCAGTACCATGTGATTTCACAAAATTGATAGTCTTCAGATAAGAGAGATGGGGGGAGTAGTCAAATTACTTTAAATGTAAAATGGTTCCAGAAGGCAACAATTTTTGTTTCTTTAACACTATGTAACAGAAAACATTATTTTTAAATGTTCATTTATTTTTGAGAAAGAGAATGAGACAGAGTGCAAGCAGATAAGGGGAAGAGAGAGAGTGAGACACAGAATCTAAAGCAGGCTCTGCTCTGAGCTGTCAGCTTACAGTCTGATGCAGGACTCAAACTCACAAACCATGAGATCATGAACCATGAGATCATAACATGAGCTGAAGTCAGATACTTAACCAACTGAACCACACAGGTCCCCAAACATTATTTTTAAAATACAACTTTGGTTTAAATTGCTATCATTTTAATTGCTGGAGAGGCTGAAGATATTTTCATGTGTTTTATAATTTGCATTTATCTTTAAATGTATGTCCATATCCTTTGCTTATTTTTTCTGTTTAGGTAATTTTAGTTTTCCTTATTTATAAGACAGTTTCTATGATAGATAGCAAATATACAAAAGGATGAAAACAAAAACAAAATTAGTAATTTTACGGCACCTGGGTGGCTCAATCGGTAAGCGTTCAACTTTAGCTCAGGTCATGATCTCACTGCTGGTGAGTTCGAGACCCACATCAGACTCTGTGCTAACAGCTCAGAGCCTGGAGCCTACTTCAGATTCTGTGTCTCCCTCCCTCTCTGTCCCTCCTTGACTTGTACACTGTCTCTCTCTTTCAAGAATAAATAAACATTAAAACATTTTTTTATTCGGTAATTTTACAACTCAGTGATTTATTAGCATTTTGGGTATATTTCCTTCAAATGTTTTAGCCTCTATTATAAGGTTAATTTTAACCCAATATATTATTTTAAAAATTCCATATTATCAACAATTCTTGAAATCATAATTTTTATGTTGTATAGATGTAATAATAGTGGATATAATTCTTACTATTATAGGCACTGTTCTAAGAATTAGTTCTAAGAATTATCATCTCATTGATTTCTGTGTTATTTTATGTTTTATTTTTTTCTCCACATTTTTCTGAATAAACAGAGGGGTTTTGGGGGGATTAATATTTATTTATTATTGAGAAACAGAGAGAAACAGAGCATGAGCATGGGAGCAGCAGAGAGAGGGGGAGACACAGTATCTGAAGCAGGCTCCAGGCTCTGAGGTGTCAGCACAGAGCCTAATGCAGGGCTCAAACCCACGGAGTAGTGAGATCATGACCTGAGCAGAGGTGAACTGAGCCACCCAGGTGCCCCTATACAGAGTTATTTTTAAGATTTCATATAGTCAGGATCAAGAAGATGTGGTTTATCTATACCATGGAATACTACATGGCAATGAGAAACAATGCAATCTGGCCACGTGTAGCAACATGGATGGGCTTTGAGCGTGTTATGCTGAGCGAAATAAGTCAAGCAGAGAAGGACAGATATCATATGTTTGCACGTATAGGAGGATTAGGAGGAACTTAACTGAGGAACAAGAGGGAGAAGAAGGGGGGAAAGGGAGAGAGGCAAACCATGAGAGACTCTTGAATGCTGACAAAAACTGAGGACTGATGGATGTAGGGGGGGGGTGATGGGCATGGAGGAGGGCACTTGTGGGGATGAGCACTGGGTGTTATGTGGAAACCAATTTGACAATAAACTATTTGAAAAAAAAAGATTTCATATAGTCAGTTATACCAATATTTTCTTTCGTAGTTTCATCTTTTGGAATCTTGCTTAGGGTAGTATTATCACTCCATGATTATGCAAAGGTGATTCATATTTCCTTTTTAAATGGAATATGAGCCTTCATGTTTCAGTGATTTTTGAGTGGAAGGGTGAAGTCATGGGATCCGTGAGAATCTGTGGGAGTTGTCAGAAAAATGAATACAAGCATGTGAACACAACATTTTGCATGCAATTTCAAAAGATTTGTAGCTCTCCCAAAGTCCATTAACAAACTACATACAAATCCATTTAAAAATTTTAAAAAAGTCTTGTTTTCGCATATATATACATATATATATGTATATATATGCGAATATATATGTATATATATAAAGAATAAAATAGTTTTATAACCCAGGCTTGATATGCACTCATTAATAGTTTCTTGGTTTGTTTTGTTTTATTATTTCAATGAAGGATGTAAGAAGGATGTAGAGTGCTTTATGTATGGTGTTTGGTATTATAGAGAAGAAATCTGGTATGATAGAATAGGCAGGAGTCAGAAAGTCCAAATCATCCGTTATGATACTAGCTGAGTGAGTTAGGAAAATTCCTTTAATTTCCCCTTGTGTCCAAATACAAATCTGTAAAGTGTGTGTGTGTGTGTGTGTGTGTGTGTGTGTGTATGCTGTGTGTGTTTATATGCATGAGTGTATTTGATTGAGAGATTGAAAAGTAAAATTAACAATTTCTAAAATCTTTACAATTCTAAAAACATATAAACCTGAAGTTGTGCCATTTTATACAATTCTATTTTCATTATCTTTTTACCAAGGCAAATTTTTCATACACTGCAAAGCACAAATTTTACTATAAAATTTGATAAGCTTTGGTTAAAGTATAAAGACATACAGTAGTCAAGTCAACATCACAGTCAAGATCTAAAACATTTCCATCACCCAGAAAGCTCCTGACTCCTTCCAATCATACTTCTCATATGCAACCATTGATTTGATTTTTATCACCAGAGATCAATTTTACTTTTTCTGAATTTCATATAAATGAAATCAAACAGCATGTATTCTGTGACTTCTGTCATTGTTCATGACTTTAGTGAGCAGAAGTATTTATTTTTTATGAAGTCCAGTTGGTAATTGATAGTTTCTGTTATGGCTACTGCTTTTTGCTTCCTTGCTAAGAAATCATTGCCTGTGTGATTCATTAAGATATCCTTTTACATTTTATTCAGATTATTTATAGATTTATTTTTTTCTGATGAAAGATGATCCATTTTAAATGAGTTCTTATGTATCATGTGAGGTAAATGTTGAGTTTTATTTTTCCCCCGTATATTTATCCCATTTGTCCTGTACCATTTGTTGAAAATACTTTCTCCTTCAAACTTCAATTTAATCATTGTCAAAAATCAATTGACAGTTTATATGAGGGTCTATTTCTACACTCTCTATCCTGTCCATGATTCTATTTTCTTACATGAACCACCCTGGCTAGGTTATATTTCAGCTTTGTTTTGAATTCAGGTAGGATACATGTATGTTCTCCAACTTTGTTCTTTCAGTGATTATCTTATTTCTAAAATTTTTATATATGATTTTTTGTTTTCTACCCAAAAAATGTTGGTTAAAATATTGATTGGTTTTATTCTCAATAGAATAATCAATTTGGGGAGAGTTGAAAACATGGCAACATTAAGTCTACCAACTCATGAAAATGTATATATATATACCTCCATTTAGGTCATACTTAATTTTTCTCAGCCAACATTTTGGTATTATGCATGTAGCACTTTGTTAATTTTATTATTTATTTTTTGTTTTTGATATTTATAAAGATACTATTACATTTTTATTTGCTAGTATATAAAACATTATTATGTATCTGGTATTCTCTGCTCTTGCTGATTTCATTATTAGTTTTAAAATATTTTATAGATTCCTTAGGACTTTTTACATATATAACTATATCATCTACAAATAATGACTTCTGAAATCTTTATGCCATTCTTTTCTTTTCCTTGTCTCATTATTCTGGATTATTACTAGAAACTCTAGAAAAATAATGAATAAAAGTAATAATTTAATCTCTCAGTATTAATATGATGTGATATTTGCACATATCTTTTGAGGAAGTTCTCTTCTATTCCTATTTTGTTGAAATGTATATCATGAATTGAGGTTGGTATTGTTTTTTACACCTCTTGAGATGTCCCAAATTCTTTTTCCTTTATTCTCTAAATGTGTCCAATTGCATTAAATATTTTCTAGCAATTAATTAACCATGAATTTTTGAGATAGATTACACTTTAACATGATATATTTTCCTATGTGTTGCTTTAATATTTTTTTGTTGACAATAGTTGTCACTATGTACCTGTATGTTTTTCTAATTAAGTATTGGTGTCAAGGTTTTGCTATTAATTTTATGGTAGTCTGATGGAATGTGTTGAGAAATGTTCTCTCCTTTGTTTTCTGAAAAAGTTGTACCATTTTGGTATTATTTCATCATTAAATGTTTAATAGAATTTGTGGGTAAACCATTTGGGAAAACTTTTTATTACTTCAGTAACAGAATATTCAGCTTTTCTGTTTCTTCTTGTTACACTTTTAATCTTTTTTAAAGTATTTTTTCTGTTTTACATAAAAGTTGTCAAATATATTGGAATAACTTTCTATGATATAATATATAGTGTTCCACGAAGAGATAGAAAATCTGAACAGACCCATAACTAGTGAAGAAATTGAATCAGTTATCAAACATCTCCCAACAAATAAGACCCCTGGCTAGATGGCTTCCCTGGAGAATTCTATCAGACATTTAAAACAGAATTAATACCCATTCTTCTCAAGCTATTCCAAAAACTGAAATCAAAAGAAAATTTCCAGACTCATTCTACAAAGCCAGCCACTTTGATTCCCAAGCCAGACAGAGACCCAACAAAAAAATAAAACGACAGGCTAATATCCTTGATGAATATAGATGCAAAAACCCTCAACAAGATACTTGCAAGTCGAATCCAGCAGCACATAAAAGGAATTATCAACCATGATTAAGTGGGAATCATTCCTGGGTTACAGGGCTGGTTCAATATTCACAAATCAATCGATGTGATACATTAGATTAACAAAAGAAAAGATAAAAAACCATATGACCCTGTCGATAGATGCAGAAAAAGCATTTGACAAAATAGAGCATCCCTTCTTAATAAAGACCCTCGAGAAAGTCGGGATAGAGGAACTTACTTAAACATCATAAAAGCCATCTATGAGGAGACCTCAGCTAACATCATCCTCAATGAGGAAAAATTGAGAGCTTTCCCCCTGAGATCAGAAACCCGACAGGGATGTCCACTCTCACCACTGTTGTTTAACATAGTGTGGGAAGTCCTAACATCAGCAATCAGAAAACAAAAGGAAATAAAAGGCATCAGAATTGGAAAAGAAGAAGTCAAACTCTCACATTTCGCAGATGACATGATAGTCTACATAGAAAACTCGACAGACTCCAGCAGAAGCCTACTAGAACTGATTCATGAATTCAGCAAAGTTGCAGGGTACAAAATCAACATACAGAAATTGGTTGCATTTTTATACACCAATAATGAAGCAACAGAAAGAGATCAAGAAACTGATCCCATTCACAACTGCACACACACACACACACACACACACACATAAACACCATAAAATACCTGGGAATAAACCTAACCAAAGATATAAGAGAGCTGTATGATGAAAACTTATGAAAGAAATTGAAGAAGACACAAAGGAATGGAAAAATATTCCATGCTCATGGATTGGAAGAACAAATATTGTTAAAATGTCAATTCTACCCAAAGCAATCTAGACATTGAATGAAATCCCAGTCAAAATTGCACCAACATTCTTCTCAAAACTAGAATGAACTATCCTAAAATTTGTATGGAACCACAAAAGACCCCGAATAGCCAAAGTAATATTGAAAAAGAAAACCAAAACAGGAGGCATCACCATCTCAGACTTTAGCCTCTACTACAAAGCTGTAATTATCAAGACACTATGGTATTGGCACAGAAACAGACACATAGGCCAATGGAATAGAATAGAGAACTCAGAATTGGACCCACACACGTACGACCAACTGATCTTTGACAAAGCAGGAAAGAGTAACCAATGGAAGAAAGACAGCCTCTTTAACAGATGGTGTTGGGAGAACTGGACAGCAACATGCAGAAGAATGAAACTAGATCATTTTCTCACACCACGCACCAAAATAAACTCAAAATGGATAAAGGACCTGAATGTGAGACAGGAAACCATCAAAACCCTAGAGGAGAAAGCAGGAAACAACCTCCTTGACCTCCACCGCAGCAATTTCTTACTTGACACATCCCCAAATGTAAGGGAATCAAGAGCAAATATTAACTATTGGGACCTCATCAAGATAAAAAGCTTCTGCAAGGCAAAGGAAACAATCAATAAAACCAATAGGCAACTGATGGAATGGGAAAAGATAGTTGCAAATGACATATCAGATAAAGGGCTAGTATCCAAAATCTATAAGGAACTCACTAAACTACACACCCGAAAAACAAACAACCCAGTGAAGAAATGGGCAGAAGACATGAACAGACACTTCTCCAAAGAGGACATCCAGATGGCCAACAGATACATGAAATTATGCTCAGCATCCCTCCTCATCAGGGAAATACAAATCAAAACCACACTGAGATACCACCTCACACCAGTCAGAGTGGCTAAATTGAACAAATCAGGAGACACTAGCTGCTGACAAGGATGTGCAGAAACGAACACCCTCCTACACTGTTGGTGGGAATGTAAACTGGTGCAGCCCCTCTGGAAAACAGTGTGGAGGTTCCTCAAAAAATTAACAATAGAACTCCCCTATAACCCAGCAATAGCACTGTTAGGAATTTACCAAAGGGATACAAGAGTGCTGACGCATAGGGCACATGTACCCCAATGTTCATAGCAGCACTCTCAACAGAAGTCAAAACATGAAAAGAGCCTAAGTGTTTATCAACTGTTGAATGGATCAAGAAGACGTGGTTTATCTATACGATGGAATACTACATGGCAATGAGAAAGAATGAAATCTGGCCATGTGTAGCAACATGGATGGAACTTGAGGGTGTTATGCTGAGAGAAATAAGTCAGGCAGAGAAGGACACATACCACATGTTTGTAAGTATAGGTGCTTTTGGAGGAACTTAACGAAGGACCATGTGGGAGAAGAAGGGGAAAAATAGTTGGGGAGAGGGAGGGAGGTTCAAACCATGAGAGACTCTTGAATACTGAGAACAAACTGAGGGTTGATGGGGGAGGAGAGAAAAAAGGCGATGATGGGCATGGAGGAGGGCACTTGTTGGCATGAGCACTGGGTGTTATTTGGAAACCAATTTGACAATAAACTATTTTAGAAAAATAAAAGATTAATGTGCTTTCAGAACCTTATTTTATGTGTGTTATGACTTAATTAAGAAAACCTTAAAATAAAAAAAGATTAGTGTCCATTAAAGCTGTTGGCATATTATAGTTTAATGTCTACAATACTGTCCAAAATAACTTATCAGTGTATACTTAATCAATATTTTAATATTTTATATAGAATTAAGGAATTTACAACACTAAGACTCCATTTCCCTTCTCTCCTTTTCTTGTGCTATTGTTTTAAAATCGTTTATTTTTACAGGTGTAATCACTTGTACAAATAAACTATTTTAAAGTACAATTTAGGGGCGCCTGGGTCGCTCAGTCAGTTAAGCGTCCGACGTCAGCTCAGGTCATGATCTCACCGTTCGTTGAGTTCAAGCCCTGTGTCAGGCTCAGAGCTAGCTCAGAGCCTGGAGCCTGTTTCGGATTCTGTGTCTCCCTCTCTCTCTGCTCCTCTCCTGCTCGTGCTGTCTCTTTCTCTCTCAGAAATAAATTAAAACATTAAAAAAAATTTAATACAATTTATGTTTAATTTTTATTTAAATTCCAGTTAATACATATTGTTATTTTTAATATAAACAGTCTCTTTTTAAATGAATTAAGAGAAGAAGCAATGGTTTTAAATATTTACCTAGGGGCGACTGGGTGGCTCAGTCACTTAAGCATCTAAATCTTGATTTTGGCTCACTTCATGATCTCCCAGTCATGAGACTGAGCCCCAGGGGCAGAGACAGAGACAGAGAGAGAATCTAAAGCAAACTCCACACACAGTGGAGCGCCTGGGACGCTGGGGCGCCTGGGTGGCTCAGTCAGTTAAGCATCCATCTTAGGCTCAGGTCATGATCTCACTGTCTTGTGGATTCCAGCCTCGCGTCAGGCTCTGTGCTGACAGCTCAGAGCCTGGAGCCTGCTTTGAATTCTGTGTCTCCCTCCATCTCTCTCTCTCTCTCTCTCTCTCTCTCTCTCAAAAGTAAATAAACATTGAAACAATTTTTTTTTATTTTTTAATTTTTTTTTCTTTTATTTATATCTAGGATAGAGAGAAACAGCGTGAGCAGGGGAGGGTCAGAGAGAGAGGGAGTCACAGACTGAAACAGGCTCCAGGCTCTGAGCTGGCAATCAGCACAGAGCCCGACGGGGGGCTCGAACCCACGAACTGCGAGATCATGACCTAAGCGAAAGTCGGACGCTTAACCGACTAAGCCACCCAGGCGCCCCTGAAACAATTTTTAAAAAGACTCTCTCTCTGCCTCTCCCCCACTATCTCAAATATGTATATATATACACAAACATACACACACACATTTTTACCCTTCAAAGCATCACTTCTCCACTTCTCATGATTTTCATTTCATCCTACAGTCCTAGAGCACTAGAGCATTTTCTCTCAGCCCAAACTTTTCCATTAGTTGTTTTTCCATTCTTTTTTCCTCTATTTTCCTTTTTTTTTTTTTTTTTTTTTTGGTACAGCAGTCTCTGAAAACAAATTTTCTCAACAAAATTTATCTTTTATTTATGTGTAACTATAAGTATTTTGCCTTTATTTTTGGAGTCTTTTTAACTGGCCATACACACCTGATTTGGAGTGTTTGCTTTTTAAATTAATGTCAGAGATGTCTTATCTCTGGCCTCCATTGTTTTTTATGTACATTTGTTTTGATAGTATGCTTGATTATTTTTGAAATGTATTTTTATTGAATGTGGAAATCTAGATTCAAAAGTGTAGTAACAAACTACCAAAAATATAGTGAGTTAAAACAATACAAATTTATTATCTTACAGTTTTCTAAGTCCGAAGTCTGAAATAGATCACACAGGGCTAAAGTTAAAGGGTTGGGAAAACTGTGCTCTCTTCTGCAACCCTGGAAAAGAAACTGTTTCCTTCAACTTTCTAGTCTCTAAAGCCCACCTGCATTACTTGATTCTAAAGCCCACCTGCATTATTCCATGTTCAAAGCCAGCAATGGCAGATGGATTTCTTCTCATAGCTCTTCTTTCAATCTGACTTTCTCTTCCACCTCCTTTGCCCCCTTCTAAAGACTTTACCATTACATAAGGCCCACCTGAGTAATCCAAGGTATATCTCCCTATTTTAAGGTGAGTTGATTACCAATCTTAATTCTATTGTTACCTCCATTCCTTTGCCATAGAACCTAACTTTCAGGTTATGGAGATTAGGACATAGATATAATTGGGGATCATTATTTTACCTACTACAATATGTAATTTATCTGTGGTCTACTGTTGTTTAATTGCATCAGTCTGAGTAAAGCACAGAAAACTTACCCCCATATGCCTGTGCTTTCTCCCCTTTATAGTAAAAGTACACTAAATATTCTTTCTGTACACATTTGGTTTGCATGGTCTCTTTTTCCTAGACCAAATAAAGTCCTAACTAAAAGTACATGCATGCAAGCATACATACATACATAGAGAAATAAATAAGAAATTTCATCAGCATTGTTTAAACAGATATCAAGGTTGCTTTCCAAAATACTTACCCACTGAGGCTAGGCTATATTAAGTGCCAGAGAACAGGAATGGGAAGGACAAGAAAGGAGAGTGGCAAAGCTATAATTAAAGGATACAAAGTAATTGACAATCTGGACAAAGGAAGACATTAAAAACACTCCTTTAGCAGGGCAGATTCTATTTAGATCCTAAAATTTGGTAAGCCTAAAAGGTAGTCCTCAGCATTTGTAAGTGATCAAAGATATGAAAACATCTTATTTTTCTTACACTCATAGTCCCTCTTTTTTTGGAGCCAGAAGCTAGTGGAGTGCTCAGCCCAAAAGACTTTGCTAAATTTGCTAAATATACCAGATATGACCTTTCATTTAAAAGAATCTAATATAATGAGTGAATTTAATCAAATACTGTTTTTTTTCTTTCTTTCTTCTTCAAAATATATACCTGGTCATTTTTCACACTTAACTGCATATTAAGGTGTAAAATGTGTAAATTAACAATATCACCCTTTTTCATAGAACATGTCAGAATAGTAAATAGCCACCTAATGTAATCGAAAGTGCACAGAATTAGTGGTTGGAAAACCAAGATTCTATCTTGGAAAACATTTTGTACAAAAAATAGCAGAAACATTTTTTTTTCTTTTCTTTTTTTTAGGAGAGAGAGCATGAGCTGGGGAGGAGGGCAGATCAGGGAGGGAGAGAGAGAGAGAGAACCCTATCAGCGCAGATCCCAACATGGGACTCAACCCCATAACCCTGGGATCATGATCTGAGCTGAAATCAAAAGTTAGATGTTCAACCAACAGCCACCCAGGCACCCCTGAAACATTTTTTAAAATATTTTATTTCTTTCTTTTTTTTTTAATGTTTTATTTATTTCTAGGAGAGAGAGAGACAGCGCGAGCAGGGGAGGGTCAGAGAGGGAGTCACAGACTGAAACAGGGTCCAGGCTCTGAGCTGGCAATCAGCACAGAGCCCGACGCGGGGCTCGAACCCACAAACCGCGAGATCATGACCTAAGCGAAAGTCGGACGCTTAACCGACTAAGCCACCCAGGCGCCCCTAAAATATTTTATTTATTTCTGAGAGAGAGAGAGAGAGACAGCGTGAGCAGGGGAGGGTCAGAGAGAGAGGGAGACACAAAATCCGAAGCAGGCTCCAGTCTCTGAGCTGTCAGCACAGAGCCCGAACCCATGAACCGTGAGATCATGATCTGAACCAAAGTCGGACGCTTAACCGACTGAGCCACCCAGGCGCCCCCCCTGAAACATTTCTAAAAAGTAAGGTCATATTGCTGAATTTCCACACCTTTGTCATTAAAATTCCCAGGGATAATCTTGCTTAGGTCAGTAATTATTGCTACCTAAAACAAAATAAAGAATGCAATTTTTTATTTACAATGAGAAATTACTTGCTCAAGTCCAAAATATTCTGTCTGAATGGTCAGTGTCTTTTCCACATTTAGTTAAATGTATTTAGGTAAATTATAGTCAGTAAGTTTCTTGTTAAGCATGGAAAGAGAGCAAGATGAATGGGATCTACATTGACATTGTGCTGAGATGACCCAACATCCCTTCGCAATCTGGACAGTCTTGTCATTCAAGGTGAAGCACTGCCTTAAAATATAGTTAAGTCCTATGAATTTACTCCCTCATGAAGTTTGACCTTATTATGAAAATAATAACAGTCCTGTGACTAGGATTCCCCCAAACATACATATTATTTATTTTGATGTTTAGCCATTCCAAGTCCCCTGGCTAAGAATCCCTTAATAACCAGTTCTAATTGATGCATGTTTTATGATATCACAATTCAACAATTCAAATGTGTTCTCTATGTCACTAACATATTCATCTATGTTCTAATAGTGGGATACTCTCTTTGATAGTAGAGAATTTACCATATATTTTAAGACTGACATACCTTTATATGTTCTTGCTATGGTCATTTTTTAATGTAATCATGTGCCATTTAAAATAATTCTCAACAACTAAGAAAATACTTTCTTGGAATTTTGCTTAGCAGTTCATTAAGTTTACATATTTAGAGAGTAATTGAATTTGTTAAGAAATTAAGTCTTTTGATTCACAAACATGTATTCATCTAAATATCATTTTATGCCCTTCAATACAGTAAATTGATAGACTCTATGTTTTTTTTAAATAAATATTTTGTTTATTTTAGTGAAGCTGGTACAGACAATGTCCATTTAAAACCCATATCCCAGGCCAAAAAGTACAATTAAAATCAAAAAGAGCAGTGTTCTGTTGAATACACTTCTGCATGAATAACTTTATTAACTGCTAATGAAAATCAGAACTTTCTGGGATCTTCTGACAAGACTTTTCTTTTATCTTGAAATGTTTTCTCTTCAGTGAAGCCATCTTTGGAGTTAGTCATTACTCTCATGATCTCTGTATCTCGACTCCAGCCTGATATTTCTCTTCTTTTGGCCCAGACCCTCAAATTTTAAAAGAAGTTTCAAGTTAAGGAAAAGTCATTTTTACACAGTTCAGTTCTCTGAAAAACTTCCATCTCCCACTGAAAGTCATAGTCCAGGAGTGAAGCAATCACATACCAGAACTTCAGGCCAATTGGAAAGTCATTATGAACACTCACATTGGTCGATCTTATTTATCACAAGCCTGAAAATGCACGGTCCTGGAAAAGGTGGTGGCCTCTCTGTGCACACATATAATTTTTAAAAAGGAGAGGGCAATATGAAGGGGGCTGAGGTTTGATCACCAAAAATCAGCACAATGAATACAAATGATAATGAATAATGGGCACTAGAATTCAAATTACCAGTTGTTTTAAAGAGATGGGGTGCCAGTTTTCATTTCCGTTTTGAACACATTACAAAAGAACTATTTTTAAAAATAAAAAAGGATTGAGGGTAAAGAAAAAAAAAAAGAATATCTGAATCGTTGAATGACCCCCTGTTTGTTCCTGATAAACTTCAATCACATCTTCTTCCTCCATTCCCAGTTCTTTTGGAGTGTGATTATCAGCAATTCTCTGACCTTCAAAGAGAAATCTGAGTGAATTCATTGGAACTCCCTCTCTTTGACAGTATGAATCTTTGAGTTTCTTGAGATGCGTTGTCATTTTCACTTTGAAGTGAATCTCACTGCTGTCCTGTCCAATGACTTTGAGTTTAATGTATTCTCCTTCCTTCTTATTCCCTAAGTCCTCAGTTGAAGATTTTGCCTCCTGGTCGGACATGGTGATGGTGGCTTCACCCAGGGTCTCCGCACAGTAGCGGCCTTGGGTAGGCAGAACCTCGTTCCAGGGTTTACAAATCCATCTCTAGACTCTATGGTTTTTAAATTATTTCTATTTTATAGACTTACATAGATTATTTGTATTATTAGTATTTATGTTACTTTTAAGTTATGGATTTAGATTTATTGAAGGTCTCTCTGAAAGTCTCAGTGTCTTTTGTGGTCAATTACCATATTTCCTATCTTCCAGTTTTACATTTAAATATAGATAGATAATAGATAGATATGTGTGTATATGTATGTAAGAATGTATGGATAGACGGATGGATAGATAGATAGAGGTATTTATTATATATATGTGTGTGTGTGCATTTATTTAAGGCTCATTTTGTTGTTGGTGTGGTTGTTGTTGCTGTTAGTGCTCTCTTTATAGACTCTGGTTCTAGGAACAGGTTGCCTGCGGCTGGCCAGTTGGCACCAACATGCTGACGGGGAGGGGCTATTAAAGGCTCATATTTAAATAATATTCTGCATATTGTTTTGTCCATTTGATATCTCTTGGACAGAGATAGGTGTTCTATTATGAATATTGTTCTAACCAGGTCCCTTCATGACCCAGTATTCCAAATACATACCAGTGACATTCTTGTGACTTTATGCCTGAAGCCTTTATTCCTTTATGAGAGACTTATATCAAATGAGTAGGCCTCAGGGTGATGCCACCTGAGAATTGGAGTAAAAGTGCCCCAGGTACCCTACCGTTGTCATGGCCTAACTTTAAGTTGTGTTCTACAGTTTTCCAGTGTTCTCAATAGGGATATACTTTAGTTGCCCACAATTAGCACTGATTACATATCCTTTATTGGCTTCCTTACTTTTCCTATACCACATTTACACTATCTGTGGGATCACCTCCCAACTACATGGCCTCAAGTTATTGTCAAAGAGTGTGTTTCTTGTTTAACCCAACCTGAGACAGTTTCTCTCCCTTTCCATGCCCTGCCTATAGTTTCCACTCTACAAAAGTTGCCTTTGTGTTAGATCCTCATTATGAATTTAAGCCTGTAGTAATGTAAATTGTTACTCATTGCTTCCTTAACTGCTTTTTAGCATTTTTTGACATTTATTTATTATTGAGAAAGAGAGACAGAGCATGAAGAGGGTGGGACAGAGAGAAGGGGAGACACAGAATCCGAAACAGGCTTCAGTGTCTGTGCTGTCAGCACAGAACCCGACACAGGGCTCGAACCCAACAAACTGCTAGATCATGACCTGAGCTGAAGTCGGACGGTCAACCAACTGATCCACCCAGGCGCCCCCCTAACTGCTTTTTTTTTAACCCAAATCTTGTCAGTCTTCTAGATTCTAATTTATGTGCCTTTCTTCTTACTTGTTTCTGTCTAGTATAACCAGGACTACTGTTGTGGCTGTTGTTTTTAATTTTCTGAATCTCTTTGTGTTTTATGGGTCAAATATATGTTGCACTACCAGATTTTGTTTTGTTAGCCAATCTGAAAATTATCTTCTTTGTTTTGATAGATTAAGCCAAAGCTTTTGGCACAATAAATAAATTTAGTTTTATCAAATAGTTTTATGTTCTATCCTTATGCAATATTATCTGTTTTAATTTGTCTTTCTCATTTTTGGTTTATCCTTATGTAGTTAAGAAAATTTTTTCTCTCTCTCCCTCTCTTTAATAATCTTACTAAATCTTCAAAGCATTTAAACATCACATACCATACTGTCTCATATACACACACTCACACACACACACACACACACACACACACACAATGCTTGTTAATGCTGGTTCTAAATACATATATATTCTATGCTAACCACCAAAGACTCTTCAGTAACTTTGATTATTGAAAACCCATTCCCTGGTAGATTCCATGGGAACAGTATTCCTTGAATTCTTGCATGTTTATAATAGTTAGCCTGTGTCTTTAATATTGCAAGTTGTTTTGTCTGAATATAAAATACTTAGCCCACATTATCTTTTCTTGATTATCCTACATATATTAGTCCTTTGTCTTACAGCATAAAATATTGTTACCAGAAAGCCTGACATCAATATTTTAGTCTGAAATCAATATTTGTTTCTCTTAAAAGCAACTTGATCTTTTGTTGCTACATGCCCAAAAGACTTCTTTTTTCCATCTCCTTTAATGTTTATTTTTTTGAGAGTAAGAGACAGAGAAAGAGTGTGAGCGGGGTAAGGGCAGAGATGAGAGAGAGAGAGAGACCAAGGATCCAAAGTGGGTTCTGTGCTGACAGCAGTGAGCCCAGTGTGAGACTCAAACTCACAAACCAAGAGATCATCACCTGAGCCAAAGTCAGACACTCAACCTATGGAGCCACCCAAGTTCCCCTCCATCTCCTTTGAGGTCCAAAAGCTTTACTACAATGTCTCAATGTTGGCCATCTGGGACAATTTTCCTAGGAAGATGCAGGTTCAAGTTTTAATTTATCTCAGGAATTTTTCTAGAAATAATAAAAAGGTCCAAATCCTTATTTATTCCTAGGAGAGTAACCAGGAAAAATGGATAATTGAGTATTCAAGAATATGACAGTGAAAGAGAAGGCAGACTCATTCTTTGACCAAGTAAGTTTTAGGTAAACAAGCTCAACTCATTTCTTTTATTTTTTTCTACAAGACATTTTCTCCCTGGTTTTGTCTGCCACTCAAGCACTTCCTAAACTCCACTCCAACTATCACAAAATCAAGTTGAGTCTCACAAAGCCACATTTTTTCTCACTTATTAACATGTCTCTCATTTGCATTTTATTTTATTGTATTTTGGTTGGCTTACTATAGTGCTATAATGTCCATTAAGTGATGCTTGTGAAATCTGGACTCTCCTCCACTCAGTCAAACTAGCTCAGTGTGTAGCTCATCCTTCGATTGTGGTTGGCAGAACCTAAATATTTTGCACCTTTCTTCTTCTTATATGATCTGCAACACGATATATTTTATTTTTTTAAATTTGTCTTCCTATATGTCTTTTAAGGGAGATCATTACTTTTTTGTTAAATTTTTTTAAGTCGATTTAATTTGAGAGAGACAGAGATAACATGAGTGGGGGAGGGGCAGAGAGGGGGAGAGAGAGAATCCCAATCAGGCTCCACGCTGTCAGTACAGTGCCCCATGTGGTGCTCGAACTCACAAACCATGACATCATGACCCATGCTGGAACCAAGGGTCAGACACTTAGCTGACTGAGGTACTCAGGTGCCCCTCATTTATTTTAAAAACTATTCTCATATTGGTATAAAGCTTCTATTTTTAGTATTTTAATATACAAAAGATTTCCAAACACACATACCCATATGAGTAAATGATAAAATCTCTAAACAAAACATATAATGTATTTATAAACTCTATTCTTTTTTTCTCATAATACAACTCAATACATTACAATGTGTGTGTGTCTATATATATATATATGTGTGTGTATACATATGTATACATATGTATACATATACATATATATACTTGAGAAAATCATTCCATTTCTCTGAGCCTCTGCTTCCTCATATATAAAATGAGGGATTTGGGGGAAGCTGAATGGTTCAGTTGGTTAAACATCTGACTGCAGCTCAGGTCATGATGTCACGGTTTGTAAGCTTGAGCCCCAGGTAGGACTCTATGCTGATGGCCTCAAAACCTAGGGCCTGCTTCAGATTCTGTGTCTCCCTCTCTTTTTCTGTCCCTTTCCTATTCGTGCTCTTTCTATCTCTCAAAAATAATAAATAAATAAACATTTTTAATTAATTAGTTAATTAATTAAAATGAGAGATTTGTAATGTATTCACAAAGTGGTTTGAGACTCTCCTCCTCCCTCCCACAATGCAGTGGGAACTATAAGGAATGAAGCCCCAGAAATTCCAAGGCTTGCCATCCTTAACCAACCAACTCTTGACTTCTTCCTTTTTTGTAATGAGATTCTGCAGAGGATTTCACTTAAATCAATTTTCTGAGATAAAAAAGTGTGAAAATCACAGCAGTAAATAATTATAAAAATGATTTCTAGATCTTAAAAATAAAAAAGAAGGTAAAAGGACAGGAGGGAGGAAAAAATTATCATGCTTCCTTGGTTTTACAAATCAATCTTCAATGAAAACAAATATTTTCTTCAGTATTATACATGAAGTCATTAATGACCAATGATAATAATTATTTTCCTAAGGATTATCTATGACGTCACTAATCTGGATAAAGAGAAGTTGCTAATGAACAGTTTAATCCATGTAACTCTCACCATATGAGAGAAAGTATAAAGTACTGATAAGCAGCTCTTTTGCACCTGTGCAATCACACTTTTTTTATGCTGGATTTTTTTCTGATTGGTTAAGTACTCATGATTTGTTAAATATTTTGCTTATCATTCTTGAAACTCAGACATGGCTAATGGTGGGGAGGGGTTATCACTGTAAGACATCTTATTATGGTGAAGAATAAACTGAGTGTGTCATTGTTTACAATTGAACATTTCTTTTTTTTTATGTTTATCTATTTTTGAGAGAGAGAGACAGAGTGTGAGCAGGAGAGGGGCACAGAGAGAGGGAGATACAGAATCCAAAGCAGGCTCCAGACTCTAAGCTGTCAGCACAGACCCCAATGTGGGGCTCGAACTCAAGAACCACAAGATCATGACTTGAGCTGAAGTTGGACACTTAAGCAACTGAGCCACCCAAGTGCCCCTATAACTGAACATTTCTGATAGTAGTTGCCTCTAGTTGGTGATTTATATACCTAAATTTCAGTATGTAGCCTTTAGTCATGATATTAACTCATCCACTGCATAAAGATTAAAAATATAGAAAGGACAGAGAACCTGGCTGACTCAGTTCGTAGAACATGTGACTCTTGATCTAGCGTTGTGAGTTCATGTCCCACACTGGGGGTTCATATTACTGAAAAATTAAATCTTTAAAAATATGGAAAGAATGAATATAAAATTCTTAAGAGCATATTAGCTCTGTTTTAATTTTTATTATCATAGATAAATGTTGTTAGACAATGAAGGAAAATCTGTACATTTCCACATACCTTTATCCATATATGTGTTATAATTAAGTATATTTTTTTACCTTAAAAATATATTATAATCCATTGAGCCTTTTCTTGTTTGGAGGAACATACCTCAGCTGTCTGTAATTGAGAGTTAAAGGATTGGACAAGAAAATTAAGACCAGTTTACTTCTGTTTGCCTGCTTGATTTTGTTTCACATAAATTTCTATTTCTCATTAAAAAACACAAACAGGAATACAAATAGCTCTTTCTGGTGCTATCTTTCTTAGTAGGTACTGCACTTGTCCCAGGAATGAACTTCAAAAATTAACTCTAGATCTGAATCATTAACTTTAACCTTTCAAGCATTTCAATTCAGTTAGAGAGTCCACATTTTCAGATTTGAGCTCTGGGGGCCACTTTTACAAGATTATTTTGACCAAAAAGGTATTTTCCTATAGGAATTGTGATTGAGAAGAACTGTGGCCCGTATTTTGAGTGAGAATGACCAAATATGTGATACACATTACTCGATGATAAAAAGTGAGTAAAAGTTAAAGTGAATTGATTTGCTATTCAATGTTGTCAAAATGTTCCTGACATCAAAATAGTAAATCAACATGGTGGACACATAAACCATTAGGACCCAACATAAATCATTCTACAGACTTCCCCTTTACTTGCTGAAGGCATGAGCATACTTATTCTATCACTGATCTGTTCTCCTTACCTGAGGAATGTTCTACTTCTATCTTTTTCTGTATCTATTTTATACCCTGCCCACCTCTCAAATTCAAGCTCAGATTTTATTCATCTTCTTCATGGTAACTTCTCTATTCCCCAATTACTCCAGGCCTGCCACAGGGATCTCTCTCTTCTTTTACTAATATAATACATATAATCTGCCTCAAATAATTTATACTTAAATATAAAATTTATTTGGCCTTTTAAGCACTTTAGCTCCTTTCCTCCAGCTAAATTTCAGGTTTTTTAGAGAACAGAAATTAGACATTCCTCTTTGTTATTAAACTACAAGATAGGTGCTCAAAGAATAGAGTTCATTGAATAGAAGGGAAAAAATAGCATCAGGACTGAAATTCAAACATTCCCCTATTATATAAACATACAGATTATTAAAATGTTCAACGATTTCCATTTCAATAGATAAATAACCAGTTCCCCATCTCCCACTCCTACCTCCTACCACCCAAATTCTCTCTTGTCACCCTGGATGTTTCCCCTCAATCTATAAACTAATAGTGTGATATGAGACACAAATGGGGGCTTCAAGCTCTCTGCCCCCAGCCTCATGGCCATTGTCTGTTCTAATGGGTTGTAACCATGCTACAATGATGAATTTTACCACGGATTAATGTGTCATGTATCTTGAATCCAGGAGATAGTCTCTCATTCTGTGAAGACATTTCAGAAATTTTATTCTGAAAGTAAGAGTCTATAATCCTTACCAAATTAAAAAAATTGTGCTCCTAATGGTGAGTTCATACATTTTCTAGCTTTTAATATACATTATATTCTAATAATAAGCATAGCAATTTTATTATGTATAGATGATGACACTATTGTTTTTAACACCAAGTAATGAGTTTCTTTTTCTGCTTTCCAGAAATTAATGACAATTAAATGAGTACATACAAAACTGAATTATATTACATAAATTATTAATGTACCATTAATCTAGTGGTGTGTTTGCATATTGGGTTCAGATATCTCTAAAATAACATATCATTGTATTAATTTATCTTGGCTCCAATAATATGCCACTCTAGTTTTCAATAACAATAGTGAAAGCTGACAAAAACCAATGTGAAAATACCTTTTAAGTAATTGATCTAGAAACATGCAACCAGGAGTAAATGAAAGAAATTTTTCTTTTTTTACTAACGGATATGTTGTGAATGAGGGACAATAAGAATATTATGACAAAAATACTTATTCTAAAATCTGTTATTGATCATAAGTCCCTCTTAAAATATCACTATTTGGAAATAAAATTATGAGGCTGAGAATAAAAATATAAAATAGGATATTTGTGATACATATTCTCCAAAAATGGCCACTTACACATTCCTCTCTTGTATGAGAACTCCACTCCTCCCATGAATAAATGGAGGCTTTGTCCCCTCCTTTTGAATATGAGCTACACATATGATCTGTTTTGATCAATAAGATAAGATGGAAGTGACAATGTTATCAGTTCTGGGACTAGCCTTTAAGAGACATTTGGTTTCTACTCTCTTGGAACCCAGCTGCTATGCTGTCACAAAATCTAGGCTATCCTGCCACAAAGTGAGATCACTTGGAGAGGTCCTGGAGAGTGAATCAAGTTAGGGAAAGAGAAGCTATGTGAAGGAGAGCTGAGGAGCCCCAGCAGCAGGCTACACAGTGTGAATGAGATCTTCCTCAACATCCAGCCCCACTCTTCTCCCAAATGAGTCCAGCTTACAATTAATTCAAAGGATGCCTCCTGGAGCAGAACCACCCAACCCATCTACATAATCATGAGTAATTGTAACTCAGTGTTGTAAATTATTAAGGTTGGATAAGTTTGTTATGCCAAAATAGAGAACCCAAATGTCTTTAATATCACTTCCAATAGAGCCAATTTGACATATCCCTTCATTGGTGGTCTCCGGCTTAATTTTTTTTTCTGTCTAAGCTCCAACGTCCATCTCCTATGTTGTAGAAGTCAGCTTACTTTCTGTGAAGAGGAATGAACTCTCTTGATTCTGAACTCACTCCTAGGAGTCTAGATTCATTGTATGGGTAGCCAGGGTGAAAGGGTGTAAGAGCACCTGGTTTCAGGGGTCCCAAACACCAGGTCTGACCACTTACTGCTGACAAAATCCGAAGGCAGAAAGACAAGTGGTGAGGAAACAAAACAGGAATTTATTGCAGCAAGGCCAACACCAGGAAGACAGCAGACAAATGTCTCAAAGACTATCTGCAAAATGCCAGAAATATTTCCAGGTTTATATGAGGAAAATGTGGGACAATGGTGAGTGAGTATGTGCAGGTGGGCAGTGAACATCAAGTGGATCATTGTCTTGGAAACAATCACAGGTGGGGTCTTGCTGGCTCAGGGTAGTCCTTCTTGCTTGGAGGGGGAGTTTCAGTTCACAGCCTAGGATGCTTTGCCTGCAGGGTCTTTGGCCCAAGTTAAGAGATAAGCCGAAAGGAAGAATTTAATCAGAAAATCTGGGGTCAAAAGGGAAGTAGTCGAAGTCCTTTTTGAATTTTTTTTTGTTTTGTTTTTCATTGTGACAAAATACACACAAATTTGTGATTTTAACCATTTAAACAATTTTAAATGTAAATATGCAAATATTACCATTTTAAGGTGCACATTATGGTGACATGTAGAATATACAATTGTGTTCAATAATCTTTAGTACCTAGTTTCAGAATATTTCCATCACACTGAAATGAAACCTCATTTCCCCCGGCCCCTAAAAACCACTAATCTACTCTATCCATGTATGGATTTGCCTTTTAAAAATACTTCATATAAATGGAATCATACAATATGTGGCCTTTAGTGTCTGACCTCTTTCATTAACATAATATGTTCAAAGTTCATCCATCTAACTCATTGTTTTGAAGAAAGAAAGAAAGAAGAAAGAAAGAAAGAAAGAAAGAAAGAAAGAAAGAAAGAAAGAAAGAAAGAAAAAGAGAGGAAAGAAGGAAGGGAAGAAGGAAGAATGATAGAAGGAAATAAAAAGAAAGGAAGAAATAAATCTTCCCTGGTTACCATCTCTGTAGAAGCCCACTCTTCCCATTAAGATGGGAACCTTAAAAGTGTTTCAACCTCTCCATTTCAGAGTAAAAGCATAGCATTACTTTTGCCTAACTGAAATTTCTTTTGTAGTTGTTTTCTTTCTCAAACAAAAGAGGAGCCTTTTGAAAAAGGTCAATTCTGTAGCCGCTCTTGTGCAAAAACCTCAGGCAGCTTTATATTTAGTAGATTGTCTCTGGTATTTATAGAGACTGATAGAGATTGTTGATGTGGTGGTTCATTGTATATGTCAACTTGACTGGAACACAAGGTGGCCAGGCATTGGTCAAACATTATTCTGGGTGTATCTGTTAGGGCGTTTCTGGATGCCTTAACATTTCAAACAGTATACTGGGTAAAGCAGATTGCCCTCTCTGACAGGGGTAGGCCTTATCTAGACAATAGAAGATCTGAATAGAGCCAAAAGTTTGAGTGAATTTTGCCTGTCTCACTGTTGAGCTGGGATATCAGTCTTTTCCTGCCCTTGGACTTGAACATACACCGTCAGCTCTCCTTTGTCTTTGGCTTTTGGACTCTTTGCTGTCTTGGGTCTCCACCTTACTGACTCAGAATCTGTATATGAGTCATTCTTTATTATTTATAAGCATATCATAATTATAAGATACATTATAAAAATAAATATAATATCTAACATTATAAATATAATAATTAATATACAAATATATGTGTAAATATGCATATGTGTGGGTGTATTTCTCTCTTATGGGCTGTTTTTCTGGAGAACACTGACTAACAAACCTGCCTTTTTAAAAATTTCCTAGAAAATATATGATATAGTAAGTCAGAATGCGTCTCCATCAGCAACAGGCATTGTTTATTCATATCTCTAGAGAAAGCCTTCTGCTAAGGCTTTTTACTACTTTCAGAATATAAAATGATTTGGGGCCAAAAGATTAATACAATTGTTACAGTAAGATGCTATTTTCTTCCCCTTTACCTAATATTCCCCCCATTTAAAATAAGATATAAAATTGTTTTAAAACTGTTATCTTTAACATTTATCATTAGTATGACACTAATTAAAATCTGTGCCTCATATTCTAAAATTTAAATATGTCTTATTATTTCCAGGAGACTGGATATTGGAATTATCAGTGTTCAATTTTCTTAAGTTAACAAGTAGTCCATGGAAAAGAATAGCTCATGCCATGAGAAAAGAGAACCAAAGTAAGAAAGTTGGAGCAAAATAAAACCAGCCTGTGTGAAAAGAGAGGTAAGATTTGAACACCTAGAGCATCGGTCATTTTAGTCTGTCCTCTGATCTAACCTGTGTGGAATCATGCCTGATCCTTAGGCAAGAGGCCTATGATGAGAGAGTATGCCCAAACTACATTAATTGGGAATCTGGGTGACTATTGTATCAAGTGCCAGTGGCATTAGCAATGAGACAAAAATCTCTCAACAGTGAGCAATGTTGTTGCTTTCAATAGTTAAGGGCACAATACAGCAACTTGGGCTTGTATATCAGCATGCCTTGCATTAGGCATTAGCAACCACAAGCCAGAAATCAATAGTTTCCAGCAGCCAGCATAAGGAGATACCCAATTCAAGAGAGTAGGAAAATCATGAATACCATGTTGATTCCCAGGAGATATGTTTACAAGTCATATTGGGGATATGCTTTGAGAGGGCAGTTTTAGGAACTTCCAAGTAAAATACAGAGATGTACTCTTTTGTGACTTTTAATAATACCCTTTGTGTGCCATAGGCTTTGTGTTCCCAGGTTAGGCTGGCCTGATTACATCCACAGCAATGTCCTGGCCTACTCTCTGCATATTCCTTTCATGCTGTTTATAAATTCAATGCCACCTGACTTATATAGCAAACTGTTATTTTCAGGAATAAGATAGAAAAATAGGAGTCTTTTTAAATGTATATTTCTTGAATGTAAACTTGTTCCTAAACCATATCTGGTGGTTTAAATTAAGTCCACTCTTTACTTTTTGAAAGTAAACTTTCTATGAAAAATTTAGGCACCAGCCTGTATATGGAAATTTTTGAAATATAAATTAATTTTAAATAATGCAAACTCACACTATACTCTTCAAGATGAAGCTTTTCCATTTAAATTTCATAAAAGATTAAGGCAGCTGAAAAAAGAATGTGGATGGACTCAAAGTAACAGTTTGCATTTAGATGCTGGAATACAGTAAGAGAAATGGTTTCATGTTTTCATTTGCATTTATATATGTGGGTAAATATGGGAGTAAAGATCAAGAGTCTGAACTCTGAAATGGCATTTCAATAAAACAATCTAGTGACAAACATTTTTTTCAGAGATCAAACAATTTCCTTCTTCCAGTATTTCTAGATAAAATATGACAAACCTTACTTTCCTACCTTCTGCATTTTAAGGGGGAGAAAATATGTTTTGGAAAATACTTATATGCAATCAAGTAGATGTTAGCTAAAAATGAAATCATCATCCTTTACCATATCAAATTCAATTATGCCTCCATTTTCAAAGTAGTACCCAGTGGCATACACATTTCTCTTGAATTTAAATCTAACATCAAACCTTTAAAAAATATTGCAGTATGATAACTTTAAAAACATAAATGCATAGAGGTTGGGCATTAACTTAAAAATGTCTCATCTTCTTAATTATACATGTTACAACATGTATTAACATTGAATACATTTTGATATGTAAAAGAGTCAGATGCAAAAGGCCACATAATGTGTTATTTTATTTATGTGAAATTTCCAGAACAGACAAAGTGACACAGATAGTAACCTGATGATTGCCGCAGCCACAGACTGGTGTGGCAGCAAGATAGGGAGTGATTGCTGTTGGATATGGGGTTTCTTTTTGGAGTGATAAAAATATCTAAAATTACATAGTGGTGACGCTTGCACAACTCAGTAAATATACTGAAACCCATTATACTGTACACTCTAATAGAGTGAATATAATTGCATGTGAATTATAGTGCAACAAAGCTGTTATTAAAATAATAATAATTAAAGAATAAACAAAAATATATAGGTCAAACAATAACAATACAACAAAATACAAGCAGACTAAATTGCATACATATATCCTTTTACAACAAGAACTTTTTATGAACCATACTGTATTTCCTTGACAGTGAGATTGAACATCTTTCCATATGTTTATTTTATATTTAATATTCCTCCTGTTTGAATCGCCTGCCTGTAATTTTTTTGATTATAGTTGACACTCTTAGTTTCAGGCATACATCTTACTGACTTGACAAAATTATACATTATGCTGTGTTCACCACAAGTATATCTCCCATCTGTCTCCATATATCACTCTTATAATATCAGTGACTATTCTTTATGCTGTGCCTTTTATTCCTGTGACTTACTCTAAAATGTTGTCTTTTAAAATTTGAAACAATAAAATATAGGCAGCTGATGCTAATAATCGTCATGGGAGGCAACAGTTAATAGTTCTTTGTTTTAAGTGCTTAAATATTAAATAAAGAACTGTAGAATCTTAGAGCTCTCAGATAATTTCTCAAAAATTTCCAATATCCTTTCTTTTCCCCGGCCCCACCTTGCCAACCTCTGTTAAATGGCAAAAGCAGTCAGCAAGAGAGGTCACCTTTGGTTACACAACCATGGAAGCATTCTCAAGAATTCTTTCTAATAGTGATTGTGGGATTGCCTTGAAGGTAAATCTAAAAAATTTCTCTTACATGAGATGACTATTTTCCAATGGATTTATATAATCTTGCCCCCAGAGATGTTATCATCCCATTTTTAAATATAACACTCTGTACAAAAAATTTGGTATTCTCCTAAAAATCACTCCACACTGTTTAAGATAAAAATAGGCTCTTAACAAAAGGAAAAACCATGTACAAAGGGGATATCTGTTATACCATGCATTCAATTCTCAGAAAGATATAATTTTATGTCCTATCAACCCACCAGCTAACATGTCATTTTATTGACTTGAACCAGTTTGGTCAAATTTCAATGACGAAAGCCTTAAAAAAACTAATGAAATTAAATAAAATGAAAGAAATTTTAGATTATTCCCAGTATAATCTGGAGATTTATTGTCATAGCCTAAGTGATCACGAAAACTCCATGTAACAATATAAGGAATAATTGTCTTATGAGAAAAGTTACACTTAGTTTCTTGAATTCAAGAAGTTTTGTTTACAGCTCCCTGTATATTTTAATTTTTTTTGTCATATTACATATAAAATTGCAATTCTTATCATCACCACACATTCCAATTTAAATGAATATCTAACTCTTCCTGAAACATCTGCCACATTACCTAGCAACATTATCACAGTGGTCTATAACCATCTGAGAGCAAATGGTTAGCATCTGTTTTGAACATAGTGAAAAAACTAACAAACAAAGTAAGATTATGATCAACCCTGACACATATGTAGATATGCCAACTCACATTGCATAAATCAGATTTGAGTATTCTTTCTCCTCACTTTTCTTAATATGCCAAGAATGGCAGCATATACAGAGATGTATAGAAATTAAGGAGAAAGTAATTAAATTTAAGTCTTAAATGCCCAGATGATGTTTATAAGCCCACACAATATTATAAAAGACTTTTAACTGGTCCTTAATAAAAGACGAGTTTCTTTGTAGGCAGGTGTCTTTGTCAATTTTGTCCAGAGAAACAGAGCCAACAAGGTGTGTGCACGCACATGCATGCATATGCATATGTACGTGTATGTGTATGTGCATGCATACATATATTGGGACGAGGAGAGATATTGGCTCATGCAATTATGGAGCCCTTAATCTTTTTCTGCAAGCTGGAGAACATTAAGCTGGTGGTGTGATTCACTTAATGTCTGAAGACTTGAGAATGGAGATCACCGATATCCAAGGGCAGGAGAAGACGATGTCCCAGCTTAAAATGAGACAGTGAATTCACACTTCTTCTCTCTCTTCTTTTTTTTTTTTTCTTCCTATCCAGGCCCTCAAATAGATTGGATGATACTTATCCCCACTGTGGAGGGCCATCTGATTTACTCAATCTACCAATTCAAATGCTAATCTCTTCTGGAAACACTCCCATAAACGCATCCTGAAATAATATGTTACCAGCTACTTGGAAACTCTTTAGCCCAGTCAAGTTGACATATAAAATTAACCATCACAGTAAGTTATAAATCACTTACAAATAAGCTACTGAAAACTCTCAGACTGCTGAACGATCTTGTACGATTATATTCTAAACAAAACTACGGATTTATGAGAGTGTTTATTTTTCTGCCACAGTTGAAGCTTATTTATTTTTTTGTACATCACTTCTTCGATTAAGAATGACTTTAAGGGCACTTGGGTGGCTCAGTTAGTTAAGTATTGGACTCTTGGTTGTGGATCAAGAATGATCTCACAGTTCCATAGGATTGAGCTCTGCATCAGGCTCTGTGCTGACAGTATTGAGCCTGCTTGGGATTCTCTCTCTCTGTCTCTGTCCCTGCCCTGCTTGCACATGATCGCTCTCTCTCAAAATAAATAAACTTTAAAAAGAAAAAAAAAAGAATTACTCTAAAATGTTCTTTAAAGTCAACTGGAGAGTAATAGCTGAGATTCTTCCAAGGACCCTCTCAGCAGTGGTTGAGCCCATTTTATTTTTGTTACTAGCGTCACTTTTACTTTCTAGTGTACAATCCTAAAAGATGGCTGTCATTAATCCCTTCCCTCCTTCATTCACATGCTGTTCTACACATCATAAAGCATACTCTACTTCCCTCTCATTGGCTCTGCACAGTGTAGTTTTATTTTGTTAGTAGACTATAGCAGACGAATGCAGTACCACTTTCAGGTTTGGTTTCTAGGAAGCCTGTCAGGTGCTGCTCTTTCTCTTGAGAAGCCAGATATGATGTTGTAAACAAAATTATGTTGTATTACTGAATAAGGAGAAAACACATAAAAAGAGAATCCAAATGGAGTGGAAATGTTTCTGTCAAACATGTCAGTAAAGTTTTATTAGACTTAGGTACAGCCACAAGTAAATGTAGGTGATTGAGTGATCTCAGTTGATGTCACCCAAAGTAGAACTTGCTGATCCTGAAATATAAAAATATTAGGAAATAATAAATATTTTTGGCCATTAAGTTCTGGGGTGATGTTTTTACACAACAATAAATAACTGAAACATATATTTATGCAGAGAAATCAATACTTATGCTAATGAACTTCTAAGGTTTTTATCTCTATGCCCTGAATCAAGCAAGGTAGGCCTGCTTTTACATGAAATAAGTAAGGACAAGGAATTTGAGAACACAAAACACATCTGCTTAGGCTCAGATGTGACCACACCAAATAATGGGAAGGCCAAGTTAAGGGAATACCCATCCTCACTCTAACATAACCAAATAGCTATCCCTGAGATATAGATTAATTTATCAATCCCTCTTTTCTACTCATGCTCCAGCAGAACATGTTTAAGTTATTCAAAAAGTCTCCTTCTTCAAAAGAACTAGACAGATGTTTTTTTCTAATGCCATAGTTTACAAACATTTTCTACTCATTATTCTCTGAGGGCTGCAACCATAATCATAAACAAAAAAAAATTTAACCAAGAGACTTCTCTTGGGATTCTATTGCTTTCAGAAGTGCAAAAGAGGCTATATGCCATTGAACTAATACATCTCTCTCTGAAACAACGTGTTCTTCTGATGCTGTTTTTAAAATGTTTTATGAGAAAATAAAACATAATTGCCTCAAAATAGGCATTGTTAAACATTGTTAAGATTGCTAAGCATTACTTAAATTCAAGAGAGTCCATCAAAGATCTGACTCTTGTTAAATGCTTCTATTTTTTTCATGTGCCTTTGTATAAAGCAAACTTTCTGAATATAGGAAACAAAGTCCTGTTTCCATTGCAAACTTTATGTCTTGCTTACTGCCCCATGGTTTTTTAAACACAGCCACTCTAAAATAGAAATAATAACGATAGCAATAGATACCATGGGAAGGATCAGGAAGAACTTTGAGCAGCATCCAAACACAAAGCCCAGGATTTCTACTACCTAGAAAAGTACAAAAGTATAGAGACCTGATCTGTGGAGAATGTAGGTTGAAATTTGAAGGTTGAGTAAGAATAATGAGAATCACCCAGTATACAAGCCCCACACCACATATAAGATTCAATATCCTACCACTGGGGGAATTTGAAATATGTGGTATGCAGACTCTGCATATCATCTATGACGGTAGCAAGAACAAAACGCAGGCCCAGTATAAACAACTACTACTTGGTACTTCCACAAAGTTCAATCTACTTAGAGTAGATTGACTCAAATTCCTTGACTAACTGCTCTAAGGAAAAAGAGGCATACCCATGTCTGGTTACAAATATTATTTACCTCACTCTTTCAGTACCTGATGCCTGTCATGCAACATACAATTTCAGGATACACATCAAAACAGGAGAACCAAAAATTTTTTTCAACAGATAATGCAGTTGATACAACCTATTTCAGAAGTTACCCAGATGTTGGAACTACCAGTCAAAGATTTTAAAATATCTATTGATTAATATGCTTATGGTTCTAATGGAAAATGTGGACAATATGCATAAATAGATAAGATAGGAAATATCAAGAGAGAGATGGAAACTATTAAAAAGGCTCAAATAATAATACTAGAAATAAACACACACATCACATCACATAACATCACTTATGAAGCATTTTCTCAGTGGCCATATTAGAAGAGTACACGAAGCTGAGAAAAGAATCAGTGAACTTAAAGGTAAGCCAATTTAAATTACCTGAACTGAAACACAAAGAGAAGGAAGAAAGAAGGAAGGGAGGGGAGAGGAGAGAAGGGGGAAGGGGAGGGGAGAGGAGGGGAGTAGAAGGAGAAGAGGAGAGGAGAGAAGAAGAGAGGAGAAGAGAGGAGGGGAGGGGAAGGGAGGGGAGGAGGGGAGATGAGGGGAGGGGAGGGGAGAGGAGAGGAGAGGAGAGGAGAGGAGAGAAGAAGGGAGAAAGAACAACATTCAAGAAGTGAGGACCAATATCAAGGCATCTAAGATGTGGGTGGATGCTCCAGGAGATGGGGGAGAACTGGGCTACCAACATATTTGAGGAGACGTTGGCTGAGAATTTAGCAAAATTAATGAAAGACACTAAGCCACAGATCAAAGTTCATAAGATCCCAAATAGAATAAACAGTAAAAACAAAAAAAAATAATAATAAATAAAGACCTAGATACATCATAATCAAATTCTTCAAAAACAAAACAAAAAGGGCTCCCTTAAAACAAATAGGAAAAACAAAAGATATAGGGCAAACAAAGAAACAAAGAAATACCTAAAAAGTTAAAAGCAGACTTCTTGTCAGAAAATATGCAAGCCAAAAGACAAAGTAGCTGTATTTTTTTAAAGTACTGAAAGAAGAAAAGAACTATCAATTAGAATTCTATATCTAGCAAAAATGTTTTTTTTTAAAAGTGAAACAACAAACAAATTTTATGGCCAGTAGACATGATATACAGTAATTGGTAGAAGAATTTTTTATAGACAGAAAAAAATATGATCCAGATTAAAATTTGGATAGGCATAACAAAATGGCAAGAGCAAAAAATGGTAGAAAATGCAGTAATTAAAAAAACATATTTTTTCTTATCTATACTCACTTAAGATATAATTCACTGTTAGGACAAATATGGCAAATTGGATTTTTCAACATATGTAAAATTAAAATGTATGACAAAAATAATGCAAAAGATAGAAGCAGGGAAATGCAAGTATACTATTAAAGTTCCTTATACTATGGGTCCGTTGGTATAATATTTAAAGTTAGACTAAGATTAAGTTAAACATACATATTGTACTCCCAAGAAGGTATAACTAATAATCCAGTTATGGATATAGAAAGTTAATCATATACTATGTTGTACGCCTGAAACTAATTTAAAACTGTATGTTAACTATATGGGAATTAAAATAAATTTTTAACAATGTAATCACAATTTTCTTTTTTAATCTAAAATAAAACAAACCAAAACAAAAATTGTGTTTTGAGTATTTAAAGTGTGTTAGGCACTGTGCCCACATACCAGGATGGACAAAAGAAACAAAGTCCTGTCTTGGGGTACCTGGGTGGTTCAGTTGGTTAAGGGTCTGACTTGATTTCACCTCATGTCTTAATTTCACAGTCATGAGTTCAAGCCCCTTGTTGAACTCCATGCTGGGTGTCAGTTCACTAAAAAGTAAACAAACAAACAAAACAGAAACAAATTTTAAAAAACCAGTAAGGTCCTGTTTTGATGAAGCGCATATCCTTGTGAGATGGAAGAAGCAGTAAATAATTAATCAATAATGTACTTAATAGTGTGCAGGAAGAAATTAAGCACACTAAGAAAAGATTTAATGGGGTGACCAATGTAGTTCAGAAGATGTCTCTGAGGGATAAAATCGAAAGTACTCTTCTGTTAAACCGTAACTTTTCGGCTGACTGTGCCACTTAAAAATTACAAACTCTTTCATTTCATTATATTTTCAGAAAAATACATGGTGATAAAACTGAATAACTTACATATAAAGTTCAAAATATTGCAATTCCTAGTCATTATAGAAAAGTGTTCTGTATACCTTGTGATTTTTACTAAATACCATAGTATATTGATAAATAGAACTGTCAGCAAAGTCATTTAAAGTGAATGAAAATATGTACTAGGCAATAGATTTATTCCCCAATGTCCAGGTTTGTCTATATTTTTCAAATAATTTTATAATAGCAATATAATAAAAATAAAGTCTTAGCCTAAAAGAAATTCTCCGATTGTTTTGAATGCCAACCTTTTAGATAAAATATATGATCATGATATGATCTTTATTTTTCAATATAATCAAAACTGTAAAACCTATTTGCAAAATTTTAAAGCTACTTGGCATCATGATTCCTCATGTGTGTGGTCACATATGGAATAACTAAGTAAAAATATCTGTCTAGATCTTTAAAAATCTTAATAAGTTGTATGTTTTATTTCTAAGATTTTCATTTTGATTTAATATAAATTGACCTCCATTCTAAAGAGGCTGCACTGAAAATGCCACTATCATAGACAGCATGTAAAACACTTATTTCATGGGGCACCTGGGTGGCTCAGTCCGTTAAGCATCCGCCTTTGGCTCAGGTCATGATCTCACAGTTCGTGGGTACGAGCCCCGCATCAGGCTCTGTGCTGACTGCCAGCTCAGAGCCTGGAGCCTGCTTCAGATTCTGTGTCTCCCTCTCTCTCTGTCCCTCCCCTGCTCACGATATGTCTCTCTGTCTCTCAAAAATAAATAAACATTTTAAAAAATTAAAAAAAACACATTTCATATTTAAGGCAAAATTTACATACAGTAAAATTCAGACCACAATCGAGATAAATAACAGTTCCATTACCTCCAAAATTCTCATATGCACCTTTTAGGTCAATTTCTCCCCAGTGTCCATCATCTGTGACTAGTGGTCTGTTTTTTCCCTCCATATTTCTTTTTGCCTTTTCAAGAATGTTGTACAAACAGTGATACACTATGGACCCTTTGGATTTAAGCTTCTTTCACTACATATAATGCATATTTTAGTTTCATCTGAATGACATGTATTAGTAGTCTATTTCTTTTTATTTGAACAGTAGTAGTTCATTGTATAGATACATCACAGTTTATACATTCCATAGTTATACATTCCATGGAGACTTTTGTTTCTTATGAATATATCTCACTAAATCTTCGACTACACATTTTCGTATGAACATCCATTTAATTTCACTTTAGTGTATACCTTGGAATGGGTTTGCTCTGTCATAGAGTAAAGATATTTTTAATTTCGTAGGAAACTGCCAAATTGTTTTCCGAAATTTCTATACCATTTTTCATTTCAACTAGCAATTTATAAAAGTTCCAGTCTCTACATTCTACTGGCACTTTGTAATGGACTTTTTAAAAAAAATTTAAGCCTCGTAATAGGTGTGTAGTATTGTGTCATTGTGGTTTTAATTTGCATTTACCTAATAATTAACTTTTGCATATATTTATTTACTATCTGTGTATCTTCTTTGTTGAAGTGCCTATTTAAATATCTCACTCCACTTTTTTTGAAATTGGTATATTTGTTCTTGTAGTGTTAAATTTGGAGAGTTCTGGCTACAATTCTTTTCTGAGGTATATAGTTTAGGAATATTTTCTCTGAAAATATGGCTTGTCTTCTCATTCTTTTAACACTGTCATTTTGAAAAGCACAGGTTCTTAATTTTTGTGAAATTCATTTGTGTGTGTGTGTGTGTGTGTGTGTGTATCATGCTTTTGGTGTCATAAATAAGAAAACTTTGCTGCCTGAGCTGTTTAATTTTATGTGTCAACTTGGCTAAGCCATGGTGCCCAGACATTTATTTGGTCAAATATTATTCTGGATGCTTTTGCAAGGTGGCTTTTGGATGAAATTAACATTTAAATCTTAGATTCTGAGTAAATCAGTTCCCCTCTCTCATGTGGGTGGGCTTCGCATGCAATTAGATGAAGGCCTGAATGGAACAAAGACTGACCTCCAACAAGTAAGAAGTAATTTTGCTAGCAGACAGATGGCAGATTAAAACCACATCAGCAGGTTCAACAGGTTTTCCCTTGATCTCAAGCCTGCTGGCCTACTTGCAGATGTTGGACTCCACCACCGCATGAGCCAAATCCTTAAAATAAATCTCTTTGTCTCTGTCTCTGTCTCCTTTTCTCTCTCTCCCAGAAACCACACTAGCAATTGGAACAGATAATACATTATATATAACAATTTATGTAAATATGCAAGGTATAATATATAAAATACAATCCTAAAGAATTTTATTTATTTATTTTTTTAATGTTTTATTTATTTCTAGGAGACAGAGAGAGAGAGACAGCGTGAGCAGGGGAGGGTCAGAGAGAGAGGGAGTCACAGACTGAAACAGACTCCAGGCTCTGAGCTGGCAGTCAGCACAGAGCCCGACGCGGGGCTCGAACCCACGAACCGTGAGATCATGACCTAAGCGAAAGTCGGACGCTTAACCAACTAAGCCACCCAGGCGCCCCAATCCTAAAGAATTTTAAAACAAGTGTTAGAAGGCTAAAAAATCGGGGCTCCTGGGTGGCTCAGTCAGTAGAGTGTCTGACTTCAGCTCAGGACATGATCTTGCAGTTGTGAGTTTGAGCGCTGCGTTGGGCTCTGTGCTGACAGCTCAGAGACTGCAGCCTGCTTCAACTTCTGTGTCTCCCTCTCTCTCTGCCCTTCCCCTGCTCGTTCTCTGTCTTTCTCAAAAATAAATAAAAATGTTTTTTAAATGCTAAACAATCAAAAAGGAAAACCTGAGGGAACACATAAATAGGAACTTCAGGAAGCAGCTCCATACAAAGAGAAGTCTGGAGTTTTTAGAACAGAGAGGTAGCAATTGGGCTGGTCGGGAGCTCTGCCATCCCATGAGTTCACTGCCAGTCCACTGCTGGTACCTCTAAAGGGTATGGTCAGCCCATTCTGAAATAGGTAGGGAGAGGGGATGAAGATTAGAATCGACTGCTGTTCCTAGGACAGACCTTTACTGGGATGACTACAACAAGAAAAAATAACTAAAAACAGCAATTTCTTCTCTCACCTCCTGCCTTCAATCTCTCTCCAGTCCACATGGGCATAAATCAATAGTTTATGGCAGAGGAGAGTCCCAGCCCCAGCATCACAACACATATACAAGGTATGTTTGCAGCTGAAAGACCATAGTTTAATAACCATCCAAGAAGGAATCTTTTATTTTCAACAGGCTGAATGAATTGTAGGAAGAGATTTTAAAGTGTTTTAAATTTTATAACCCATGCCTCATTAAATAACAATATCTAAATTGCAGAATTATTCATCTAAATAAATTCACTTTTGTGGAACTGGTGCATCTTCAAATTTCTATTATCAGAGAAATGACTGCCAGTTCTAAAGCCTACAGCTAAATATTTCTTTGGACTGAACGTTACCAATAGTGATAGAAGAGAATACTGAATATTTCTTTGTTTTATCAAATTTCAGCTGAGCTAATAGTTGTATTAACTAGGGAGTTTCTATTTAGTTGTTCAGAACATTGATTACTCCAGGAAGTATTTCTTTAGTAAACTTACAAAAAAACCCTTAATCTGTTATAAATTTGATGCTATATTTTGTTACAATGTTTACTAAGATAGAGCTCAAAATCTACAAAAAATAAATAGATAAAGAAAAAGAAAAATGCACTCTTAGGATAGACAATTTTATATTTCCAAGAAAATGTCAATCCCAACAACTGGAATTCATACTAACCCCTATCAGATGGATAGATTCTTATAGTATACACTTTAGGATCATTTCTAAGTGTCATATTATAAAACTAAGTTCCTCAAAAATAAGCAATGTTTAGTACCTGTTGTTTCAAAAGATGAATTAGTGAACTGAATAAAAAGTCTAAAAATAATTAAATACTTTCTGCTCTGGGGAAGCAGAAAACTTTTTTTAAAAAGAGTTTCAGCAAATAAATTCTGTTTATTTATAAATGATTATTCATAATCACATTGGTTAAAGTGTTCTTTCCAATATAAAAGACCTAATTACAATCAATATTCACCCTGGGAAATATCATCTTCTCTTTGAAAGCCTATAGTACTTGTAAATATCATTCATATCAAAACAGCAATTCATTAGATAGACAGACAGACATGGATAGATAATAGACAGACTGAGTAAAGTTCTTTGATTCTTGAATGTGTTTTACCTTCTGACTGGCATAGACACAAAAGGGAAAGACAGGACTTACTGGTATGGACAGATGAGATCTTGAAAAAAAAATTTGAAACTGTAACTATGTTTACCTTAGGTTAATAAAATGGATCATCTTGGTTATATACATTCATAATAGATTTGAGAATAGAGAATATATTCTTGAAAGGAAGAGGATAAATTGGAAAGTGAGTATATTACATCAATGATGAAAAGTCAATTATAAGAATTTCCCTTTAGAAACTTTGCTGAGACTCTCTGTGGTAATTGATCCAACTTTTCTTTGTTACTTTATTCTATTTTAGAAATATATTGTTCTTTCTCTGAGACTTTTTTTGATTCATTGAAAGGCAACATAACCAGGAAATTGGGTTCTTCTACTAAAGCCACTTATCAAACAGACTGTTTCAAATTGCTTTGGCTTGGAGACAGCGATAGTCAGTTTTAGTGAAAGTGCTATATATTTTAAAAGGAAATACTCTTTTTAAAATCCTGATCGGAATTCATTTCTGAGCATGTAGAAGATGTATACATAATCCAAAGTGGGTATCACTATTTTATCTTAACACACTTTAAAACATTATTACAAGTAAGTTTACATGTATACAGTATTCAGAAATATTTTGCCCCACCATTTATCATCAAAGTACTTTCTGATTAAGCAAGGGGCTTTCTTCTAAGTATACATATATAGCATTTATCCTGTTCCCTCTAAAGATAAGTCCCAGGTAGAAACTTGTATAAGTTATGTTTCTAGATTCATCTTAATAACTCCCCATCTCAAATCAAAGATTTGATTACAAATCATAACTTTATTATGGTGAACAAGTGGTTTAGTATTAAGAGTGTAAATTTGAGCAGAATGAACTTGCACTTTTACCAAAATGGACTCAACTGTGTGTAAGTTACTTCATTTTAAAATTTTGATACATCTTTTATAGTTATTCTCAGTGGATTATTGGTACAAATTACTTGTCTGTCATGATAACAGCAGGAGTCCTTCAGATTAATTTCTTTAAATATCCTCTTCCCTATTTCTCTGCTCTTGTATCAACAGGTTGATCTATATTTTGAGTTGGTTTTCTAATTTTATTTCCATTTCTCTCAGCCTTTTAAATCTTTCTCTAGTTACCAAAGAGATTCCACAATTTTATTTCTCACAGTTTTTATCCATTTTCTCACTCATCTTCCCTCCCTTTCTCTCTCTCTCCACATATAAACATACACACACACACACACACACACACACACACACTTCAATGCATAATTTTCTAATTTTTAAAGTTTTAATTTTTAATATGTATTCTCTTTTCATAGACTTTTTTTATTTCTTAGAGGTAATATTTTCGCTCCAGTTTATAAGGACAATGATTTTGTTTTTCTTTGTTAATTAAATATCCTGATGAGGTATAACTTAGAAACAATGAAATGTACACATTTTGAATTTGCATTTTACGTATAATGAATTTTAATACATATATACATGTGTAATCATTATCTCAGTCATAATGAAGAACATTACCATCATGCCAGAAAGTTCCTTCATACTACTTGCAGTCATTTCTCCATGCCTTCATGCTCAAACACAAACCTGATCTTGCCATTGTATGAATATAAATATAAATTAATATAAATATGATATAAATTCGCTTATGCATTTACTGATGGATAACATTTGAGTTGTTTTCAGCTTGGACCTATTATGAATAAAGTAAGTATAATCATTCTTGCACACATTTTATAGAGATCTGTGTTCATTTCTTATATAAATACTAAGTCATTGAACTGCTAGGTTATAGGGTAGGTAAGTCTATGTTTAACTTTATGAGAAGTTGGAAGACATTTCCAATGGAGTTTTATCATTTCATATTCACACCTGCAATGCATGAAAACTCCAATTGAATCACATTCTTCCCAACATTTGGTATCATTAATATTTTTATTTTTTATCTCTGTATTTCAATTAAGTATAAAGTAGTATCATATTATGATTATAATCTGAAACAATTATTCTTAATAATAAAAAAATATGGGATATATTTCCAAGTGCTTTTTAGTCATAATTTCTTTTGTGAAGTGAATATTCATGCCTTTTTCCATTTGTTAAAAAATATGTTTGGTTGTTTAATTGCTTAACAGTTTCTGGATACAAGTCCTTTTGCAGATACGTATTTAGAAAATGTTTTCTTATTTTGTATTTTGCTCATTTATTTATATGAGTCCCTTAAAAAGCATAAGTTTTTCAGTTCATTAAATCTAATTTATCAGTTTTTTCCCTTTTAGTTACCGCTTTTTCTGGTCTGTCAAGGAATCTTTTTACTTACTCAAAATCATAAAGATTTTTTCCCATGTGTTTTTCTCAAAGTTTTAATTTTAATTTTTAGTTTTAACTTACAAAGTTCCATGATTCTTTTCAAGTGATTTCTGAATCAGGTAGGGATGAGAGTACATTTTTCTCCATATTTATATTCTGTTGTTGCAACAATTTTGGTTGAAAATACTACCCTTTCCCCACTGAATTATCTTGAGGCATTTTTCAAAATTAAATTGACAGTCAATGTGGACAATTTCTGGATTCTCCATTCTGTTCCATTAGCCCCATATGTTTATCCTGCCCTCCTGCTGTGAGCACCACACTGTCACAGTTTGTGTAGCTGTAGAGCTCCAGGTCTTCAAGTCAAGTGCTACAAGCCCTCCAAGTTGTACTTCCTCCCCCACCACCAAATTAGGTAAGCTCTTCAAGATCCTTTGCATTCCCAAATAAATTTTAGAATCTTGGCAGTTTCTAGAAACAATAACAAAAGTAAATGTTTGGGGTTTTGACTGGAATTGCATTTAATCTATAGATCAATATGGGGACAATGGACATAATCACAATATTAACACTTCTAGCACATGACAATACATCTTCCAATATGTGACAGTATGGATTCTTCCAATACATGGTATATCTCGACACTTGTGTTTTTATGGTCACTGAACTGAAAATATTTTCTGGGGCGCCTGGGTGGCTCAGTCTATTAAGTATCCAACTCCTGATTTCAGCTCAGGTCATGATCTCCCTGATTGTGGGATTGGGCCCCGCATCAGGCTCTGTACTGTTAGTGCTTGGGATTTGGGGATTTCTCCCTCTCTCTCTCTCTCTCTCTCTCAATAAACCAATAAATAAATAAATAAACATTTAAAAATGAATGTATATTTTCTAATTTTCTTGCCCTACAAACTTTATTAGAAGCGAAGTTATATAGTTTCCAAATATTGGGAAATTTTCCAAGTTTTAATTCCTTGTCAGAAATCTATTCTGCTATATTTAAATCATTTGAAAATTGCTAAGACATTTTATGGCCTAATATACAGTGTACACTGTATCATACTTTAACACTCCATGTGCACTTGAAAAAAATACATATTTTTGTAGTCACTACATGTAGTACTCTATGAATATCAATTGAGATTGACTGATAGCTTTGATCAGATCCTTCCTGACTTTTTGCTTACTTGTTTTATTAAATACTGAGAGAAGTATCTTAAAATCATCAACCATGATAATCACCTTGTCTATATTTCTCTTCTTTTTTTTTTCTTGGGGGGGAGATAGGTTTTATTCATATATATTAAGCTATATGATTTTATGAATTTATACCTAGGAATGTTAAGTCTCCTTGATGACTTGTTTCTTTTTTTTAATTTTATTCTTTTTTTAGCTCTTAACATAGTTGCAACTTTTGAATGAAACCACCAACTCTTAAAAATAAGAGCAAAGCATGTCCAGTTAATCATACAAGTTTCCCTCTAGATTGTTTTCAGAAAGGTCACATTTCTAAAATGTTAATTTAAGCTTTCATTAAATCTCTAAGTAGAATGAGTCCATAAAGTAAGACCCTTTACAATAATAGCTAAGCAAATATGACCTTAATTCATTGTGGTAAAACCATAACCTTGTATTAACAGAGATATTATTATAGTACTTATTCTATTTATATAGCAGTAAGAAATTATTTTTAAAAATACTATACATATCCAGTTGAACATTGGAAAGTCTTTCTGTTTTCATAATTTTATTTAGATCTAGTCAACATTTCTCCTTATATTTTGACCTACATTCAAGGAGCTGATGCCTTGTTTCTTTAGCTTGTACAATGTCCTTCTTTATCTCTGATAACACACCTTGTCTGATATCAATATCGACCTATGTCCTTTTTTATGCTTATTTTTTGCACGGAATATCTTCTGTATTCTGATTACTTTCAAACCTATATTTAAAACACATCTCTAATATTATATAGTTGTGTTTTTTCTCTTAATCCTGACAAACTGCCTTAAAATCGGAATGTATACTCCATAAGTGTTTAATGTAATCATTGATATTTCTTAAACACAGATGAACACTAAGCACTGTCTGAAAAAAATTCTTGCATATTAAGCAAATAAATGACATAAATTTAATCTTAAAAGTGATTATTACCGTCATTTTAATTTATATACTACAAAAGATGTGTGTTTTTAATTTCATATTAAAAAGGATTAAGTTGAGGGTTAAGAGCCACAGAGTGATGGTAAAGTTCTGCAGGAAGCATTTTTTAATGATTATTTATTCATTTTTGAGAGAGAGCAGGGGAGTGGCAGAGCAAGAAGGAGAGAGAAAGAGAGAATCCCAAGCAGACTCTGCACTGTCAGCATAAGAACCTGATGCAGGTCTCAGTCTCACAAAACTTGAGATCATGACCTGAGCCAAAGTTGGATGCTTAACCAACTGAGCCACCCAGGCTCCCCTGAAAGTGTGTGTTTTAATCAGGTATTAATTAGATAGTGGCTGAGACACAAAAATAGGAAGTACTGAGGGTGATCCTGGAGATTTTTAAGAAGAAATGGTGAAAGACAAGAACTATGTAATCATACAGACTAAGTGGTACCTTAATTTTCCAATCCTTATTTTTTGTCACTGTAATGCTTAGTATTAAGATAAAATGTATGCTGTGCTCTGGAATGGACAATTTTTCTTCTAAATTTAATTCAAATATTTACATTTTTACTGACTTGGGTAATGTCTTGGTGGCAAGAAAAAATTAAAAAAAAGACATTTAAAGGCGGTTTCTTCTTTTTGTATATAACATTTCACTCTCTTAAAATAGAAAGTTAAAGGAAGTAATGTCTCCATGAATGCCTGTTTAATAATCTTATACATTCAAATATGCTTGTTGGAATTCTGGTTGAATTAAGTGGCACATGAATAGTATTATACAAAAGATCGTGGAATTCCTGGTGCACAAAACTTCATGAATTTATCTGGTATGCCAATTCAGTGCTATTGAAAAATAGACACCATGATAGGATCAGAAATGTCAGATATTTATTGATGGACATGGCTGAATGAGTGAATGGATAAGTGAGTGACTGAATGAGTGAGTGAAAGAAAGACAGGCAGACAGAGCTAGGATAGGAGGATGGGAATGAGGGAGAGAGTGAAACAGTGAGAGTAAAAGAAAGGAATGGGGGAAGGAGATGGGAGAGGGGGTAGAAATCAGTAGTCAGAGTCTGCAGGCCAAAATCCAGGTCTGAAATCTGTGAAAAGAAAAGGGGAAGAATTAGGTATGAAAGCTTCAGAAGAAAATGAAGTTCTTAGAAAGTCTCAGCCAAGCTGAAAGGAAGTTTTCAAGCACAGGTTGATTTTTGGAAGAGACCCCACATCAAGCAGAAGTGGATTGGCTCTAGAACATCCACTATGATCAGCCACTGGCTTGGAGTAGAAACATGTCTATGGTGTGAATGGTGAGTGATCCAAAGGTGTCACAAATGAAGACCATTAGTCATCTGTGCTCCTCATAGAATGCTGCCATGAAGGTGACACAATTCCACAGCCACCTCACAGAAGTTCTACATCTTCAAATAGGAACTGCATAGGGTATAAGCAACTTTAGCTGTCAGAAGTGTTGTCTATGGAGATTAACATATTTTTAAGGAAATATATTTTAGTTAGTAATTACATTTATACAATTCATCCACTGATAGAAATATAATCTAAGTAACAAGGATAGTTCTTGAAATATAAGAGCTGTTCAATATAACTTTGAGAACAAAAATATGTAGTTTCTCATATTTCTTATTTTAGAAAGCTCTTTAATTCATCAATTTCATTCTCTTTTCCACTTCTTCTCTATTGCCTGAATAAACTTTTCTTTTTTATTTAGTTATAATCTTCATCTTAAGCTCTTTAAGAGTATATTATCTACACTCTTTTTAAATCTCGTAAAGTGTATGTTATAACCAATACCCATTCGTAACAGTGATTAAACTCATTGGCCCTAAACCATACTATCTAAGATCAATGCACAGCTTCAAGATTTTCTAGCTGTGGGCACTTTGGCAGGCCAATTAACCTCTCTCAGCCTCAGATTTCTTGTTTGCAAAATTGAAATTGTAATACTACCTAATCATGGAATAGTTATGAGATTAAACATAGTATGTTAAAATATTTAGAGCAGTGTCTGATAAATCATAAGTTCTCAGAAAAGTAAGCCAGTATTAATCATGTCACCATTATTAACATGGATCACAAGCTATCCTATACAATTAATAAAGCATTGTAAATGTCTCCACTGGTGAAAAAAGATTTGATAAGGGTGCTGTAACCAGCTCAGCAATTGAGCAAATGTATCATATCAAATGACAATTTAGTACAAAAGTCTGGAAACAGAGAGGACCAGATGTAGCAAGAAAAGCAATATATAGTAAAATAATAATAATGATAATAATAAAAATAAAAGAATTGAACACATGTCTGACATAAAGCTATGTTCTAAAGGCTCCAGTCATATCAGTACCCTCAAATACAAGCCTGATATAGAAGCTGCTGTAGCTAATACTCATGGACAGAAACCTGATGATAATGTACCCTTGTATTCAACTCTGCCTTGGCCATTATTAATCTACTTGGCTTTTCTATAACTCTACTTCAGAACTAGCAACTTGATTAAGACAGTCTTCCAAGTTTCATGATGGACTTTCCAAGGGTTTCTTCCTGTCCTCTATACCATAGTTCTATAGGCCTATCCATAAAAACATAGATAGAGAGATCCTTATCTCCTAAATATTTTGGAAACATTCAATTAAACTTGAGACATTTGCTGGCATCTCCAGCTTAACATTAATCTACAAGTCAATCACCAAACAATCAATTATTTCATTAATTCACTCATTCATCACATGCATGCAACAAATATTTAAATAACTTCCATATTTCGGGCACTGCAGTGAAAAAAATAATGATGAAAAACAGGGATGGAAAGCATACTAAATTCTTGTTTTCATGGATTTTATAGTATTGTAGTAGGGAGTTAAACCTATTTCAGATGAATTTCTTTTCTACCACAATTACCATTCTCTAACCAAGACTTAAGGTCCCTAGATCTCTTGCTTTACTGATGGAGAAGTAGCATATAGATCCAATAGGTGTTGCAATGACTAGATTAAATAGTAATGAATGTCAATAACATAAATTGACTAAACAGTCATATCAGTTCTCTGAATTATATCTGCTACACTCCAAAACCATGGAAAATTCTTGATATGTTAACAACAGGAAACATGTTAAAATCTGAATGAGATATGGAAGGATAATATCATATATCTTATTTACAAGAAAAACATACTTGTTCTTAAATGTTAATTTACTGATTATCTGATTTCCTAAAAAAAGAAAAAATATTTAAATTATAACTTCTATGTGCACTTAAATTTAGAGGAAAATACTATCAAATTCACTATTTTATTTAAACCTAAAAACACCCAGAGCAATTGTTATTACTTATCTTCATTTTGCAAATTAGGAAATGGAATTCCATGTTAAATGGTTTAAGCTTACCTGGCTAGGAAATGAGGGTTTTTTTTTTTTTTGGTGGGGGGGGGGGGTTAACTCAGATTTCTCCAGAGCCTATGCTCCTCCCATGTGTCCCTGCTCTCTAAGTTATATTTGATATATTATTCAAAAGCAGAATCAAAATTCAGTTCCCCATGAAGTGATCCTGTTTTCTGGCTCAGTCAATGTTATTAACTTTTCATTTACTCTACCTAGCTTCCAAATTTATAATTCCTTTTACAGTGGAAATAATTTAATATTTGGTATTTTAAATAATACCCCATCATATACAGATTTTATTTTATGTAGTTCACTACATGAAACCTGTGATATTTTAAAAAAATAGAATAATGGAAACTTGCACATGTTCCACATCCAGTCAGCAAATATTTCTATCTGCTTTCTTAAGAACCATGCTCAAAACTATGGAAAAGTCACACAATAGCAAGCCACCGTTTCTTTCTTTCTTTTTTTTTTCTTAACGTTTATTTATTTCTGAGAGAGAGAGAACAGGGGAGGGCAGAGAGAAAGGGTGACAGAAGATCCAAAGAGAGCCCCACATACCAACAGCAGAGAGACTCATGCAGGGCTCAAACTCACAAACTGTAAGATCATGACATGAGCCAAAGTCAGACACTCAGTCAACTGAGCCACCCAGGTGCCTCAAAAGCCATGGCTTCTGCCTTAAATTGCTTATGCCCTCATAGTGAAACAATTCATAAATACTAAAATGATAACAAAAGGTAAAATGAAGTAAAGGAATTATGAACAAGGTCCTATGAGATCACAGAGTGGGGAGAAATTGCTTTCCTTTGAGACAATTGTTTAGAAATGCTTAATCATAAAAGAGGTAACACATAACCTGGGCTAAATTGCCTTGTGACAGGTAGAGATGAAGGTGAAGATATTTCAGTAAACAAAAGATCAAAAACACAGCAAGGGGGAAGAAATCAACAATAATTTCTGATTTGGGGTGAAATATATGCACGAGTGGACACAGTGAAAAGATGAGACCAGACTTTGGATAACATGCTAACAATATCAGAGAGTTGTATACCTTGTCCTGCATAGAATTAGAGCCAGGGAGGGTATTTGGCAAAGTAATAACAAACTCAGAGACATCTCTTAGGAAGAGTGAATTGAGAGCAGTATGAAAGATGTGATAGAGAAGAGATCAGGGACAGAGATGAAAATGTCTCATGCAAGTGTCCAAGTAATTGCTTATGAAGACTGTGAGCTTTTATGGCTTAGAAATGAAGGGGTTGTGACGGATAAGAGAAATATTTCAAAACTAAAATCAATAGACCTTAGAAGATAATTAGATATGAGAGACAGAAACAGATCACTCATTCATTTCTTTAACCCTGCACTTATCTTCAGATGTTTATTGTCCATTTCATGCCAAACAATGATCTAAGGTCTAGCCTGAAAGGAGAGATACACGATGTTCTGCAAGAAATATACTCTTCAACAAAGCATTACAGTGCAGAGTGATCACTGCATTATCAGACACAATTGTGAGATGCAAGTTATCTAGTGTGGCCCCACTTGGAGACAACCAGAACCTTGGGTTTGATCTGAACAACTGCAGACCATGATACCATTAGTAAGGACAAAGAAGATAGAAAGGGAGGTGCCCATTTTGGAAGAGATAATGAGGAGGTTCATTTATATGTTTGAAGGCATCCACAGACCATCTATGGACAGTTATATTAAGATGTCATACAACTGATACCTGTGAAGAAGAACATTTCTTCCAAAGTCAAGCACATTTGAAAATATATTAATGCAAGCAAAAACAATTGTAATGCAACCTCATATGCAACTAAATTCTCTTCATAACTATTACCATTTTAAAAAAAAAAACAGGCTTTTAAGAGGGCTTTCTAGTAACAAAATTATTTCCATTATTTTTTTTTTTTTTTTTTTTTTATTTCTAGGAGAGAGAGAGAGAGACAGCGGGAGCAGGGGAGGGTCAGAGAGAGAGGAAATCACAGACTGAAACAGGCTCCAGGCTCCGAGCTGGCAGTCAGTACAGAGCCCGACGCGGGGCTCGAACCAACGAACCGCGAGATCATGACCTAAGCGAAAGTCGGACGCTTAACCGACTAAGCCACCCAGGCGCCCCAAAATTATTTCCATTATTAACAGATGGAGAAATTCTGATCTAATTTTTAAATGCAACAGACATCCTAGCATTATCTGACTTTTTTTTTTTTTACAAGCTGTGCTTTCGGATTTCGAGATCCAAGGGGAAAAGATCCCAGTGAATATTATGCTGGTTAGTGTCTGGCAGTTGCTTTTTTAGCTGATGGTTTGAAAGAGAATTAAAGTGTCAGGAGAAGGAAAGTAGCTTCACTGATTACTCAGTGGTTTTCAGCACTGTGTGCTAATCCCTTTCACCCAAGATAACGCCAAGCCTAAGTTAAAATCTCACTCCATTTAGAGCCTCAGACTCCAGGAAAACAAAACAAAACAAAACAAAAAACAGGGTTTTCCAGACATTGAGAAACAGAACCCAAAATTTTGAGAGTTATCAGAGAAATATGTACTTAGCCAGCCGCCATGTAAGAAATTATGCAATCCAATGTAAAAATTAAATATTGTGGTGAACTTGGTAAAATAAAAAGAGAGTGTGCCCCCTCAAAAATGATTGGCCTCATGAGTATATCTTATCAACGAATAACTGAAGACTACTATAAATCAACAAATGAAGATGCAATCAATACATTTCTCATAAACCAAGCAAATTAATAAACCAAGCTAATTAACCAAGCAAATTTTGCTTCAGACTGTATATTTTAAAGATTACTTGTGTATTTTCCTATAATAGCCATATGATTAAGAAGAAAATCTGTATTTCACTCCAAATTATTGCATTCAAATCCATTTCCTTTTACCCCAGTGAGCAATTAGTTTATACGATATTGGACTTCTTACCCACTCAAAGTGTGAATGAATGAATGTAAGCAGACAGCAAGCTTGTATCATGCAAAATGCATACAAGATTAAAAAAGAAACTCATCATTCAAAAGCCTATCTATTTAGTAGTCAGAAAATGGATAAGGGTATTTCGTAAATTTTCTCTGCCTGCTGTTTAAAAACAAACAAACAAAAACCACCCCGCTTTCTGATTTATCATCTTTTGTGTCCAGGTCCCAGTCTTATATTTCTTGGCTTTGAACATGACCATCCTCTGCAAAACTCACCTCCTTCTCTTGACTTGAATTAACCTATGCCAATCACACATTTCAAAATGAGATTCAACACCATCTCCCGAAATATTTTTGATGCTTTGTTCTATCTTCTCTTGTATTTATATTCTTTCTTCATTTCACATGCAACATATTTTTTAAAAGTGATAAGAAAAGAACTGGCTTTGTTTTCTGAATAATTTATATCATTTATGCCATGAGAAGTACCCAATATATAAAGTGTAATTTCATTCATTGTTAAAGAAGTTACTAAACAAACAAACTGAAGACCAATTGTGGGCATAATACCAGAAATTAGAATTAAACAAAGATCTGTCTTTGAAAAATTTGCAGAGTTTATTCATTCTACAATTATTAAGTTAATAATTATATTACTAAACATTTTGCTAAGTATTTAGGATATTATGTATGGGGTATTTGCCTTTAAAGATCCCACACAGAAAGATATATATGTAAAAATTAAAGCATAATTCATGACAAGTAAATATAATGTGTGATCCCAAATTAGATTCTGCTTAGAAAAAGAAAATTAATGGAACTTAATTGAAAAAGGCCTGTATTTAGTTAATAATATTGCATCCATATTAATTTTCCGGTTGAGATCATTGTACTGGAGTTACGTAAGCTATTAACATGGGAGGAAGGTGAATAAAGGGTACTTAGGACTTCTCTGTACTGTTTTTGCAAACATTATTTCAAACAACAGTTTTTCTAAACAATGTAAACTATATCATGAGATTAACCTAGAAATACCCATATCATGATAAATTCAATCAGCATTCCTTTTCAAGAAAGGTTTTAGTGTTCAACCTTAGGGAGTTTGGGTCACAGACAATTTACAAGCTTCTTAAGGACGTGGCTAAGCTCTCCCAACCTTAGCCTCAGCCTTCCAACCACATCCATATCTGGTAACTGAGTAAAGTGAGAGGAATATAAAGGCTTGGCCATTTCTGTTCAACAGAAGACATGCTCTCTGACAAGCACGGTTACTTTCAGAATTCTTTCCTGTAGCTTTGTTAAGCCTACTCCACAGGGGCACCTGGGTGACTACTCAGTTGAGCATCCAACGGTGGCTCAGGTCATGATTTTGCAGTTTGTAAGTTCAAGTCCTATGTCAGGTCCTGTGTTGACAGCTTGGAACCTGGAACCTGGTTCAGATTCTGTATCTCCCTTTCTCTCTGCCCCTCCCTCACTTGCAGTCTGTCTCTCTCTCTCAAAAATAAATAAAACATTAAATATATTTATATATTATTATATTATATATTAATATATCATATATTGTATTATATATACATATATGCATATTATACACACATGTATACATATATATAGAAAACCTATACTACAGTGTGTCTGCCTCCTTGGCCCATTAGTGCTACTTCGTACTTCCTTTCCTAGATGTTGATTCTCAGAAACATGTTGCAGCCCAGCTACATCTCAGTGTCTACATCTGGAGAACCCAATCAGGGTTGTTAAAGGACTTGTAGAACACAGATCATAGAGCAATTATAATACAGTCGATTTTATTTTATGTGACATACACATTTCAGAAAACGCATCACGCCATGCAAAATCTGCACAATAAAACCCACAGGATTTATGGGGAGAAATGGGGTGAAAGAACAACACTCAAAAATGTAAAGTGTCAATAACACATTAAAAAAGATAAGAACAGGGACGCCTGGATGGCTTAGTCGGTTAAGCGTCCGACTTTCGCTTAGGTCATGATCTCACTGTTTGTGGGTTCGAGCCCCGCGTCGGGCTCTGTGCTGACTGCCAGCTCAGAGCCTGGAGCCTATTTCAGAGTCTGTATCTCCCTCTCTCTCTGACCGTCCCCTGCTTATGCTGTCTCTCTCTCTCTCTCCTAGAAATAAATAAAAATATTTTAAAAAAAGATAACATATAGAAATTTATTATCATTTATACATTTTAAGTAGCATATATATACTTAATGTTAATATATAATATAGACTTCTTATATTGTATATATTAAGTATACAAGAATATATACTTTATATGTCATATATGTTACATATACATATATATTACAGTAAATATGGCAATTGACTGAAAAAAACTGAAATTTGCTTGTGGAAGTGGGTATTAAATGGGTTGTAGCTTGTGAGTTATTGTGAAATGGCGGACTGAAGGTTATCTGCAATCACATGGGAAGTTGTAACAGCAGAAGACACACGTGGTGAATTGAGGTAACCATTGTGGATGTTTCAGGGATGTGTGTGTGTGTGTGTGTGTGTGTGTGTGCGCGTGCCTACATTTTGTGTATTCCTATCAACTGGGTGCAGTTTTCTGAATTTATCTAAGAAGTCATGCAAAAGAAAACACAACATTTGTGTTAAGCTCTAATTATTTCCCATCAATCACACTGGAAAAAATAATTGTGTTTTTAAAACAAGTGTGTTAGGAGAACTGACTATACAAGACAATAAAAGCACACATCAGATAGTATTTTATATATGACAAATAAGTGAATAGTTTGTGAGAAGCATAATACAGCTTTTCTGAAGACAGAGAAGTTGCCCTGCATTACATGTGAAGACCCCAAATCATACCATTTATGGCAACATGCTGGCTAATAATTTACAATTAGGATATGTTATTAGTATTGTTTCTATTTAACCAATGTCACTATAGGGAATATATGATATGTGAAATCCAAGCAAACATAAACATTTAATTTACTAATAATGATTAATTAAAAAGGCAAACTGAAATTAAAATGTAGAATCCTAGTAAATAGATTATTATTCTTTCCTATAGGTTACAGGAAATTTTTATTTATAAACATACACGTAACAGTATTGCATTATTCATTTAATGTTTATTGAGTGCCTGAGATAAATCAGGGACTAGTCTAGGTGCTAGGAATAAGGCTCTCAGCAAAATAAAATATTTGTCTGTTTTTTTTAATGTTTTTTTATTTATTTCTGAGAGAGAGAGACAGTGTGAGCAGGGAAGGGTCAGAGAGAGAAGGAAACACAGAATCCAAAACAGGGTCCAGGCTCTGAGCTGGCAGTCAGCACAGAGCCTGACCTGGGGCCCGAACCCATGAACATGACCTGAGCTGAAGTCAGACGCTTAACTGGACTGAGCCACCCAGGCACCCCAATATTTGTATGCTCTACTGCAGCTTATAATCTAGAGGAAAATAGAGAAAAAAATAAACATTTTAAGACAGTGAAAGTGCTACTGAAAAAAAAATAATAAAACAAAGTAAGGCTATAAAGAGTGATGAGCGTTAATGGAAAGTTCACCAGAGGGCCTCTTAGGAGTTTAAACTATTGCTACTCAGTAAGAGAAAGCATTTTTTTCCCCAGGTACAAAGATAAATTATTTTGGGTCATTACTTTCTATAGAGCTAAGAGCAAAGTTTACATTTTCAGTGGACAATTGTAGTTGTAGTCACCTTGTACCTAAATATGCTCCATTGAACAGCTAAACAAAATGCTCAACAGATTTCAAAATGTATGCTTTTAAAGGCCTCAGAGACTGGAAGCAATGGGTGCTAGTGAACACAAGCAGAGCACATCTATATGATCACCACCCAAGACAAGAAACAGAAGAGTCCAGCACCTCAGATACCCCCATAGTGTACTTTCTAGTTGTTGGGAGCCATTTCTGAGCTCAGGTTGAGAAAGAACTCCCTATGAGGTTAAGGTGAGTTGCACAGACTCTTACTGATCAGATGATGACAGATATCCACCCCCATCCAATTGTTTCTGCTTGGAGCACCGACCCCCAAGGCATCTTTGCTAATCAGTATCACATTGTCTTGTGTGCTAAAGATACCTTCCTTCCCCATAGGATAAGCATCTAAATCACCTCCCTCAGTCACTATTGATAAAGGTTATGCATGAGTCATCTACAAATCTGTGTTCTGACAAATAAATTTGTCATCAGAAATCATTGTCTAAAGCAAATGCAACTTCTGTGCTGTCCCCCAAACAATTATAAAATAAAGTTGAGCCCCAGTCAGAGCAGAGGTGCCTGCCTGGTGACCAGAAAGACTCTCAGGCTCTCTCACCCCTCCCTCGCCGACACCGTCCATCCTTCAGGGAACCAGTCTCCAGCGCGAATCATCCACACTCTGCCGAAGGAAATCTTTCAAAAGCATTACGTGGGAGACTTTTCAGACCAGGAATATTAGAAGGACATGCTGATTTTGAAACAGTTTCCTGACTTCATTGAGAATGAACAGATCCAAAGGTATCAGGACAAGCACTTAATTATTTTCCATGCTGTTCCTACTGTTATTACAGTAATTATGCCCATTTTATCTCTGGCAATTAAGTGCTTGTCCTTTTCATACACCCAGATCTGGGCATCGGAAACCACAACAGACCTTCATTAAAGTCTTTTATCTGAGTCTGATAATAGACTTAGGGCCCCTGAAATGACAGATAGTTTCAGAAAGAATCTTGGAATATCAGTGACATAGTTAAAAAGTGGACATGTGCTGAATCTCTGTTCTATATGTCCCAAAGTGATCTGCAACTATTAACAAGATTCCTTCACACTCAGGAAATGGAAAATCTCAGACACAGATACTTCAGAGACTGTTGAATATGGTTCAATCCTAACACACTGTCACCAGTTGAAACTAACATGAATCAACTGAAAAATGGAAATTTGGTTTCTGGGTCTCTTTGATGGCCCTACTGGAACCCCAGTTTATTTCCTACATTTTTTTCCAGTTTGAGTTTCCTTTCAATTCCTGAGCACATAGTAGGACTATATTTCTCTTCTAGGCAATTTTGACCATGTAACTGTGTTCTGCCCAAGAAAATGTGGGTTATTTTATTTCAAGTCCTGAGCCATAAAACCCTCCAGCATAATCCTCTTTTTTTTTTTTTTTTTTTTTTTTTATTTCTCCAAATCCCAGCTGAGTCAAAAGAGAATCTAAAGAAAGTTAAGGGGTCATTGGGTAGCTCAGTCAGTTGAGGGTCCAACTCTTGATTTCAGCTCAGGTCATGATCTCAGAGTTTGTGAGTTCAAGCCTCAAATCAGGCTCTGTGCTGACAGTTCAAAGCCTGCTTGGGATTTTCTCTCTCCCTCTCTCTCTGCCCCTTCCCCTATCTCTCTCTCTCTCTCTCTCTCTTTCCCTCATTCTCAAAATAAATAAATAAACTTTTAAAAATAATAAGGGGCCCCTGTGTGGCTCAGTCGGTTAGGCATTCAACTTTGGCTTAGGTCATGATCTCACAGTTCATGGGCTCAGGCCCCGTGTCGGGCTCTGTGCTGCTTCTTATTCTGTATCTCCCTCTCTCTCTGACCCTTCCTTGCTCACGCTGTATCTCTCTCTCTCTCTATCAGAAATAAATAAAACATTAAAAAATAAAATAATAAAATAAAAAATGATAAAAAAATAAAAGAGACTGGAGTCATAAGGAGGAAAATGTCCAGGTTATGAGGTCAAGGGGAAGCCATCTGACTACTAACACCCCACTCTTCACTGTGGCATGAGTGAAAATAAACATTTATTGGGTAAAGTTATAAGATTTTTAATTTGTCTATTATAGCATCTAGCATTACCTGATTGGTGATTTACCTGTTGTAATACAAATATCCAAGTAGAAGTCCTTGGACCATTTTCTTTCTCTATCAAAAATAATGCAAATGTGATACCACAATCATGTAGAAGACACAGATTAGTATTACCATTCTACTTTAAAATTCAAAGATTATGCTATTATAACCTTTAACTTTTCAGTTTGCCCAATACATAAAGGGAACATACCTTGGAGACTCAAGATGAATGTAATCAAGTGCGACTGTTATTCTAGATCACACATATTAACTGTGATTAGAACATGGATATTCTGACTCCATAGCTCCAGTGCTCATTCATTCAATAGCCTTCTGTTACAGTCCACCATAATTCACATGGTGAAATCTTAACCCCTATGTGATGTCAGTAGGAGGTAGGTCCTTTGGAAGGTTAGTAAGTCATGAAGGTGTAGACTTCATGAATGGGATCAGTGCTTCTATTAGAGACACCAGAGAGTTCTCTTACTCTCTCTCTGCCATGTGAGGACACAATGAGAAAATATCCTTCTGCAACCAGAGGTGGGGCTTCACCAGAACCCACCCATGCCAGCAGCCTGATCTCAGACTTCCAGCTGGGAAGACTGTGAGAACTACATTTCTATTGTTCATAAGCCATAAGGCTGTAGCAACCTGGGCTAGAACACCTTCAGGGCAAGAGGTTTATTAAGTTGAGAAGAACAGAATCAAAACTATAAGTACCAGCCTGTTTGATAATTTATATAAAAGATTATCATCCTCAGTGACTTGACTTTTAAAAGGAGAGAAGAGATTTGCTGAGTTCAAGATGGGAAAAATCATACTATCTAAAAGCTTTCTTTAAAAGCATATAATAAGATATTATGATGATGGTAATTTGTACCATGTTTGAAAATTTAACAAGTGCATCCACCTGTATTGTCTACTGGGAAGTAGACCGGAGATTAGATACTAAGTCTAAAAATAGATACAGGAGGTTGCAGAAGTGACTTGAGTGTGGACTGTAGACTGAAGTAACATTTTCAACATTTAAAAAATGTATTCCAATGAGGTTGTTTTAGTTTAATTTTCTAGGTATATGATAAATACTATATTATACTACATTTTTATTTTACATACTTTTAATTGAGTAATGATGATATTTATATCTGAAAAGAGTAGAGTAAATAACTGTAGAAACATGGTTCAGTATTTTATTATATAAATAATAATAATAACTAATAAGAAATGTATGAATTTTTTCCCTGTGGATATTTCCTGGAGTGTTTTATAAACCTGATACTAAGGACAAGGATATGCTTCAAATATAGGACATGCTTGTACAACAGAGCCAAGTATCAGAGCATACTGTCTCAGACATAGCTTAATAAACTAATAAATCTAATTTAAAGAAACAAAGTAGAAGTTCTCAGGACAATTTAAAGTCTAAATAGATAGTTTGTGTTTGACATGCAACTTTGCTCCTAAAATTCCATCAAGTTATTTACCACTGTATTTTAATTTTTTATAGTGTCACTTTATGGGTATGTCTTATCTCACCGTCTAGTTCCTAAATTCAATGAGATTAGTATAGTAACCCCACAATGCCTAATACCTTCATGCACCTTGTATATATTCAATAAATATTTGTAGCTACTCAATAAGTAATGTCACTATTAAGTAATTAGTATACTTCAAGGCCTACATCTATAAGTTCTCCCAAATCAACCTAAACTACAGGAGTCTTCCTCCCTCAGTTTCTGTTGACATTTTTATATTTTCTTATAAGATCACCACTGTCCTATAGATTTCTAAGGGTAAACTAATCCAATTTGTTCTAAAGAAACCTACTTCTGTATATTGACAGACATAAAAAGTAAGAATGAATCAGTTTTGGAAACTGATTAAACAAAGTTGAGCAAGTGTTTTGATATGCACTTCTTGGGTATTTGAATACACAGATGTAAATTGTAAATCTCTAAAATGGGAATAAAATATGTATTGTTTTCCCAACCTATTTGACCTTCACTTAGTATTTCATAGAACACATCAAGATTGAATGCATTGCAATTTATAAGATGTCCACAGACACATATCTCACTTCATTAAAAATAAATGTATATAGGAGTGCCTGGGTGGCCCAGTGGTTTAAATATCAGATGTTTAGTTTTGGTTTAGGTCATGATTTCACAGTTGGTGAGATAGAGCCTTGTGTCTAGCTCTGCTCTGAGACTGTAGAGCCTGTTTGATATTCTCTCTCTCCCTCTCTCTCTCTCTGCCCCTCCCCTGCTTGAATTCTCTCCCCCTCTTAAAATAAATAATCACTAAAAAATAAATATATATGTTATATAGATAGCCTTATTTCATATATATATGTATATATATACATTATGTATATATGTAAATGTATACATATATATCCTGATTATATATCAGGAATGAGTACTACTATGTTCTCTACATTTTGGTAAGAAATCTTGATCAACACCATGTTTGGATGGTATGTTTTGAGGGCAGCCGACCTGCAGCCTGCGTGTCCCATGCCACCTCCTATGGAAGCCTGAGCCCACCATGCCATATAACTTTCTCCCTTTGTCTCACAACCATGTCCACCATTGAGAATGCTAATTCACTAGCTGCCAGCCTTAACCAGATTCAAGAACAAAGGGAAAGACAGTCAAGTTATGAGGCAGTGCTGAGTAGAATTTAATGCATAGCTGAGGAGAGCTAAGAAGGATGACCAAATGCTGCAAAGGAGAGATGTAAGTTTATTTCTTGATGACGCTACTTCACTGCATGAAAACCACAACCACGGCACTGTAAATTGGTCTGTTGATGACACTGATGACATTGTCAAAAGCATAAATAGCAACAATTTGGAAATCCAGCCCCAGGCTACTCAAGATGCTAGGAAACTGCTTTCTAGGGGAAAATAGCTCCCGTAGACAACATAATCTGAGTTGGTTCGATTCCAAAATTTGTGTCTTTCTTGTGCAGAACTGACTGTAGTCCTGTTCAGTTTGAATCTGCCTGGGCCCTCACTAACATTGCTTCCAGGACATCAGAACAGACCAAGGCTGTGGCAGATGCAGGCGCTATCTCATCATTCATTTCTCTGTTGGCATGTTCTTATGCCCACATCAGTGAACAAGCTGTTTGGGTTCTAGGAAACATTGCAGGTGATGGTTGGTTTTCCAAGAATGGTTACAAAGAACGGCTTTTGGCTCTCCTTGCAGTTTCTAATACATTATCTTTAGCATGTGGTTACTTACTTAACTACTTGGACACTTCCAAACATTTGTCACAACAAGAATCCTGCACCCTTGTTAGATGCTATTGAGCAGATTCTTCCTATCTTAGTTTGTCTTCCGCATCATGATGGTCCAGAAGCAGTTATTAGAAGATACCTGCTGGGCCATTTCCTACCTTACTGATGATCCAAATGAATGGATTGAAATGGTTGTGAAAATAGGAGTTGTGTTAAAATTGTGAAGCTTCTAGGAGCTACTGCACTGCACACTGTGACTCCTGCACTAAAAGCCACAGGAAATATTGTCCCTGGGACAGATGAACAGACTCAGGGTGCAATAGATGCAGGAGCATTTGTCTTTCCCAGTCTACAGGAAGTTATGTGGACAATATCAAACAACACAGATGGTCACCAGGACCAGATACAGCATGTTGTGAATCACGGATTAGACCCATTCTTCCTTGGTGTTCCCTCTAAGGCAGACATTAAAACACAAAAGGAACTGTATGGGCTGTGACTAACTATCCAAGTAGCAGAAGAGTTAGATTGTATACCTCATTTATGGTGGCATTACAGAACCATTGATGAATCTCTTAACTAACAGATACCAAAAGTATTCTGGTTTTTCTGAATGCCATTTCAAACATACTTCAGGTTTCTGGAAAACTAGATGAAACTGAGAAACTTAGTATAACGATTGAAGAATATGGAGGTTTGGAGAAAAGTGAAGCTCCACATAATAATGAAAATGAGTCTCTGTACAAAGCTTCATTAAATTTGATTGACAGATAGTTCTCTGTAGAGGAAGAGGAAGATTAAAACGTTGTGCCAGACACTACCCCTGAAGGCTATCTGTTCCAAGTTCAAGATGGCACTCCTGGGACTTGCAACTTTTAGATTGTACAGGTGAGGCATAAAGTTGTTTGTCGTGTACTATGGTATAAGTTTATCTTACTGTTTCTCTACAAGAACTCTTTTTAAGTGTGTTTTGTTACAGCAGCACTTTCTATAAGGAAACTATACTTGAGCAGTTCCAAACTGGCATACTGTATGAAGCTTCTCCTCTCAGTAGGTTTCTTATTTCCATATGGAATCTCATATCTTGCAGTGTCCTGTAAATAAAGATTTATCAAAAGGAGAAGAAGGAGAAAGAGGAGGAGGAGGATGGTGGAAGAAGAAGGAGAAGGAGAAGAAGAAGAGGAAGAGGAGGAGGGGGAGGAGAGGGAGGAGAAGGAGGGGAGGAGGAGAAGGAGGAGGAGGGGAAGGAAAAGGAGGGGAGGCAGAGGGGGAGGAAGGAGAGGAGGGGGAGGGAGGGGAGGAGGAGGAGGGGGAGGAGGAGGAGAAAGACGATGGGGCGAAGGATGGGGAACAATAAGTAGAAGAGATCATAAGACTAATAAATAATGATTCCAAGACTGAAACCTTCAGTACTCTTGATTTCTAGGACTCTGTGCTCTTGATAAATTCTCCATGTGTGAAGTGTGTTGTTCCAACTCTTCTGTAAATCCTTGAGAATAATGACCATATCTTATTCTGCTTTGCATCTTGCATACTTCCCACTTCATAGTTGATATGCAGAAATGCTTATAATTTTAGTCACTGATTCTAGAAGAGGTAGTCTTGGAGAAGTTACTTTATTACTGGGAAAGATGTTCTCCTTTCCAACTAAAACTAAACAAGAACTGAGTCTCAGCAATCTTACTTTAATATTCAGAATTGATCAGACACAGTGGCTTGTGATTTGAAATTGAACTTCTTTTGTAGTTGTTATTGCTATTATTATTGTTGTGAAAAGTATGCATTTTAAATTAAAATACAAACAGTCAAATTAATAACACATATCAAAGTAATTAAATGGATATAACTGTTGCTGATTTGGAAATGATTTCTGTTTGTTTTAGTTTTAGTTGTTTAATCCCATGTGTTGGGGCTTACTTTTCCACATCTCTTGAAAAGTGGTCTCCATAATTGTTTCATTTAAAAAAAAACAAGTCTCTCAAGTAGTGGATTACATGTTAATCTTAAAGCACACAACTGTTAGCATATTGTCAACACAGAGTGCTATTATCTTTGCAAAATACCTTATAATTTTGTTTATGCCTAGAAAGCAGAAAGGCAACCATAATTCCTTCAATTTACCTCCTACCTTAATCTGGAGGCAAAGTTAATACATTTGACTCCAAAAATTGATCTGTCTTCTAAAGCCCTTGCCTCATATTCGAATAGCCTAAAAAGCTTTACCAAAATACTGTTAAGTAGGTCTCATCCAAGTCAAATTAAATCAGAATCTCTTAGCATGTGGCTTCAACATCAGTTTTTTTTTTTTTAATTTCCTAAGTGGTTATAATGTGTAATCAAGGCTGAGAACCACCACTTTAGAGGCAAATAATCATCACAGTCTGAGACTAGAAGGCAGTTTTGAACAATGTTCACCAAAGCCTAACTGTGCACATGAGAATCACCACTGGGACTTTTGCAGGGTACAGAATCCCAAGTCCCCACTGAATCAGAATTTCCAGTGGTATGGCCCCAACTGAGTCTTACCCATGATGGAGTTGGAGGACCACTGCTTTGGACCTTTTAAAAACTAACTTTCTAACACATGAGAGAAACTGACTTAGAATTTTAATGCAAATAACACCCTCTTTTGGTTATTCTCATTAAAATTTCTTCATAGTCCTTTCCTGCAGGATACAGTGTTTCTTTTAAAAAGTAGAGTGTGTCAAGGGATCCTGGGTGGCTCATTGAGTTAAGCCTTCGACTCTTGATGACTCAGGTCATGATCTCATGGTTTGTGAGTTCGAGACCTGTATCAGGCATCAGGCACTGTGCTGACAGTGGGGACCCTGCTTGGGATTCTCTCTCTCTGTCTCTGTCTCTGTCTCTGTCTCTCTCTCTCTCTGCCCCTCCTCACATATCTCTCTCAAAGTAAATAAGTAAACTTTAAAAATTAAAAACTACAGTGTGTCATAATGAAATATGTCAGCTTCTAGGAGTTGGAACACCTGAGTTTGGGGTGTTTTACTTACTAGTAAGTACTACTTACTGAGTACTACTTATTCGTTGTATTAACATGGGCAAATCACTTTCTCTTTCTCATTTAGTATCTAAACTTAAGTCATAGGATTGTAATGATCAAAGGAGTGAATATAATAATTTCCAAACCTGACTGATCATCAAAATCTTCTGGAGTATGTGAGAAAATTATATAAATTCCTTGATCTAGTTTGAAGAGATTTTATTCCTCTGTATATGGAGTATGGTTGAAAAGTAAATTCTCTCTCTTTATTTCATTTTATTTAAATCCAATCTATTTAACATACAGTGCAGTAAAGGTTTCAGGAGTAGAAATCCATCACTTGCATACAACACCCAGTGCTCATCCTAACAAGTGCCCTCCTTAATGCCCATCACTTATTTAGCCCATTCTCCCAACCCCCTTCCCTCCAGCACTCTTTAGTTTGTTCTCTGTATTTAAGCGTCTCTTACGGTTTGCTTCCCTCTCTGTTTTTATTTTTCCATCCCTTCCCCTGTGTTCATCTGCCTTGTTTTTAAATTCCACATGAGTGAAATTATATGATATTTATCTTCTTCTGACTGACTTATTTTGCTTCATAATTTCTCTTTTGAAAACTTGTAAGTGAGTTTGATAACTGGCCAGTCGTTCTGTGTTGATGCACACTGGAGAGAGTGAGGTCCGCTGTCAGCATCAGGGATATGGAGATTCAATTTGCAGCGATGCACGTGACCCCTCAGGCAGCTCTCAGGTAACACAGATAAGTCGCATCTCAGCAGGTGCTATTTCTAGAAGAGCAGCTCTTGGATAATTTGATGTAGGAGGTGAGAAGATTTATGGCATAGGCATTGTCTTATATGTATCCAGAAATAAAGAGTTACCCAGGTCGTGTTCACTTATTAGTTTGTTGTTTCCCTTTTTCTTTCACCTAAAAAGAGACAATATAAAGCAAAGGAAAAAGCTTAGGATTTGAAATCAGATCTCAATTTTAGTAGAGTTCTGCTTTTGTTTTTACATGACCCTGGTGTCACTACTGTGATCTATACGGGTCTCAGATTCCTCTTCTGTCAAATGCAGATTATATCCCTGCCTTATCTGCCTCACTGGAGCTTAGTGAGAAATAAATAAAATAATATATATTAGCATTTTGGCATGTAAACATTGTATATGAAATTTCTCTAATGAATTGTGGGCTCCTAGAATTTTTTCTTTGATCCTCATTCATTCATTCACTTATTCATTTGCTTATTTGTTCACTGAATATTTTTTTAAAAATTTTTTAATGTTTTATTTATTTCTGAGAGAGAGAGACAGCATGACCAGGGAAGGGTCACAGAGAGAGGGAGACACTGAATCTGAAGCAGGCTCCAGGCTCTGAGCCAGCTGTCGGCACAGAGCCCGATGCAGGGCTCTAACCCACTAACCATGAGATCATAACTTGAGCAGAAGTCGGATGCTTAACCAACTGAGCCACCCAGGTGCCTTTGTTCACTGAGTATTTACTGAGTGTCTAGTATGTGCTAAGAATTATGCTAGGACATAGGGATATAGGAACACATAGCAGTAGATTAAAGACAGATGTGGTGGTTGTTCTTAGGATGCCTAACACCATGTTTTGGGCTTTAATTGAATAATTACACAAATAATTATTAAACTATAGTTAAAATAAGCACTATATAGGAGAAACTCAGGCCAATGAGAAGGTATAAAGAGGAGGCTGCCCCAGTGTCTCCCTATTACCTATGAACAGTGACATATATGTTGACATTAGCTTGAATTGTGAGTAGGACAGGCAAGCAGTGATGAGACTGATCCTGATAGAGGGAACAGCCTGTGCAAAGGTCCTGAGGAAGGAAAGTGGATAATGGTGTATGAGGAACTGAATAAGTAATTAACAATTGCAACGAGCAGGTGGTATGGGATCAATGAAAATGACTCTAGGAGGTACCAATGGGACAGTAATATTTAGGTCATGTCTAGGCCCCTATTTTGTTCATCTTTAATAGCAATGGACACCTTCAATTAGTAAGATTAAACAAGGAATGAAAGAATTAGATTAGAACTTTAAATACATCACTCCAGTTGCTGTATGATTCATGTCTTGGAATACTTGATTATTTGGAGACCAGGCAGAAGAAGGGGAAATTTGAGAGAATTGTACCCTCTACTGAGATGGACTAGAAGGAAAGAAACTGGATGGATTCAGAGGTGTAGTCAGGCAGGGAATGACTCCTCTCTTTTTTGTATTCTTATGGCTTAGTAGAGTGCCTGACACATAGTCATTATTATCATGCTCCTTTGTACTTTAGGGTCACTTTCTTTTCTTTTCTTTTTTCTTTTTTTTTTTTTTTTTTTTTGGCTTTTTCGATGTTTGGTTTTTGGTGGTATGAACACTTAATGTGAGGCCTACCCTCAAAAAAGTATTAAGTATACAGTAGTTAATTGTTAACTATAGGCACTATGTCATGCAGTGGAGCTCTAGAACTTATTCATCTTGCATAACTGAAAAAAATTTTAAACTAGTTATGATGTCCTCATTTCATGAACCTTATCCACAAACATACTCTGATGTATGAGTCTTTCTATCCTTCTTGACTTGTCAAGGTTTCTGTTCTCCTCATGTTTCTACATACATTTCAGACCCTTATGGGTTTATATTACTTTACCTTAATTCTTTGTATTTATGAAACATGAAATTGGCAATAAACCTTTACAGTGGCTTCACTGGTGCAGAACCCAGTGACTAATGTAACCACAGCAGGCCAGTTTGTCCACACGAAGGCCCACATCCCAGGAAACTTGTCCTGAGAAAACCCAGATGGTTGGTCAACCTAATATAATCTTATGCTTTAAAATAAATCTTCAGCATCTACATCCTTTTTTATTATGATCCACTCTTGCAGGAACATGAATGTAACCTGTTACTGAGGTTAGTTTTTATTTAAACACTTTGTAAAGCACTTTTTTGTGCATATTTCATTTGCTTCTTAAAATTCCTTTGTGAGGCAAGATTTAGTACCCAAGTTTTAGGGTGAGAAAAATGGGAATCAGAGGTGTTCAGGGATTTGTTTATGTTCACTTGACTTTAAGAATGTGAAATCCACATGGTTTCACCTTCCTTCATATATTAACTTTTCATTTTTTATATTTTATTTGAGAGAGAGAGAGAATCTCAAGCAAACTCCATGCTCAGCATGAGGCCCAATGAGGGGCTTGATCCCACAATCCTGGGATCACAACCTGAGCCAAAATCAAGAGTCAGATGCTGAACCAACTGAGCCACCCAGACACCTCAATCTATATAAACATAGTATGACAGAGTGGGCAGAAAATATATTCAGATATTAATTTATGTCTTTTTCCCCTTCCCTTCCCTTCAAATGGATAGGCAGGACTTACAAGGACATTATAGGTACCAAAGCAGAAGCAGTTTTAATAAAACTCTTTTGGGAAAACTCACATTCTTTTATTCATTGATTTGATCCTTTCAGAAACATATTTTGATTTGAAGAGGCTTTGAGAAGGCCTCTTCTAGAATGGAATGGAAGGAGCTGGGAAAAAAAGAATAAGCAAGCCAATACTGAAAAAAACATTCACCATGCTGAACGCTATGCAGAGAGTAAAAATAAAGGAAAGTCATAGCCAAGGACCATGAGGCTATGTTAGTTTAGGTGGTTGGAGAAGGCCTTTGAAGAAGATGACTTTCAAGATGGTTTTTAAATAACAGTATGGGGGCCAACCTTTCACACCAACACTAGGGGAATAGCCTTCATGGAGGAGGGAATCATAGTGCAAACATACTGGGCAAAGAACGAACTACTGTGTTTGAGGAACAGAAGTTCAGGGGTTCTGAAACATAATAAACAAGTGTTAGAGTGACTTAAAGATGAAGACACAAAAGGTAACAAGGACAAGATCATGGAGGGTCAAGTAGACCATGGTATCACACTTAGGATTTTCTCCTAAGCATGATAGGCCTGAAGGGTTTTAAGCAAGGGAGAGACATAGTCTAATTTATATTACTTTCAATACAGAGTAGAGGGCCAGTTAGAGAAAAGTATTTGATTATAGTAGTCAAGGAAAGAGGGAGAAGAAATTGATACATTAGGTTCTGGTCTTAGAGGTAACGTTGACAATGCTTGCTGATACAATGGATATGATCGAGGGTTGAAGAGCCAGGTCAAAAAGAAACATCACTTTCTGGGCTTTGGCATGAGAAACTCAAAACTCAGTATTGGGAGGGGAATGGGAAAGATAGCTGGACATCTGAGAAAAACTAATGGGAGAATTAATGAAAAGTTTTAGTTTGCCCAAGTTAGGTTTAAGAGACCTAACAGACATAGAGATGTCTAAGAACCAGCTTGCATGTGGAAGTCATTAAGAAGATTTGGCCAGATATTCTGGTTGATGAGTGCAGACAGAAGAGGTATATGTGAGGAAAGAGAGGTTTGGCCTCTCTAGAAAGAAGGTATGTTAATCCAAATCTAGGGAGGAAATTTAGCTCTGCAATATTTGCAAATAGTTAAGGATCTGAGCCCCAGACCCATGCCTTTGCAGCACACTAGCAAGGTTTCAGGAGTGTGGGGTTATGGGTTCTTTTTGTATCTAGGAAGGCTGGACCTCAGTTTCAAGGACTTTCAGCCCTACAAAATATCTTCACGCTCATTAAGCAGGATGAAAGCAGAGAGTTTCTAAACCTCAGGCAGTCCTGTGGACCTAGAAAAGGGGCATCTCTGAGATAATTTATGTAGATGAAATAAATAATGAAGGGACTTTCCCAAATGTTCTGAGAAAGGAAGAAAAGAAAGAAAGAGAGAGACAGGAAGGCAGAAAGAGAGTTTGAACAAAAGGACATTAGCACCTAGTAAGAGCCAAATGAGGTCACAAGCAACCCTTAATAGTCAGCCATGCCAATGAGTCCCAATTAAAACCTAAAAGCCTTGGCATGTCAGTGATAGCAGAAGTACCAGGAAACAGGGAGGGTCAGTGCAAAGCACCCTCATGTCTAAAAGCCATCTCCTCTACACAGAAGTCTCATGAGCCACATCCCTATTCCTACCTCGTAAAATAAGCTGCAAAGGATGAAATAATCTAGGAGACTGAGTAGTTGTTTTTTTTTCTATTATTCTTAGAATGTGTGATACCTTAGAGACTATTAACGTGTCTCATACATACCAAATTTTAAAGCAAATATAGCTAAAATATAATTTCCCTCTAACGAGCAGATGGGAGTCTGGGGAACTACAATTTATCTGCACATCTGAGGTATAGCATGAGTGAATTTTATGATGCTGCAACATGAATAAAGGATATATAAAGTGAGAGGAAAACTGTGAACTAAACCGAGAAAGGCATACATTTAAGAAGCAGGTGGAGAAAGAATAAAATACAAATAGAGAGCTAATAGCACATTTTTGTCTTCCAAAAATATATAAATTTTCTTAAGAAGGAAAAAAAATAATTATTATGCCCTCCATAACATGGAACTGAAGCTTCATGAAGAAAATTTCTGATCATCTCATTAGTGTAATGACTTTAACCACTGTGTATTTTCTTTCCATGAAAAGTGCAAATTGATCATTTAAGGACGAGTATTCAATGGAGTGGTCAATGGGTGCCTGGGCTCCGGGATTCATGCTGAGCATGGAGCCTTCTTAGGATCTCTCTCTCTCTATCTGCACCTCCCGCCTGTCCCTCTCTCTCTCCAAACAAAAACAAAAACAAAATACAAATAAGTTGAGTGGACAAGCTAAGCCTAAAAAGAAAAAAAAATAATGGCCTGAACTAAGAAGTCTGAGAATAACTCCATAATCTGATTCTCAGAGGAGATGGCTGGCACATCAAAGTAGACTTTTTAGTCCCCTTTTCATTCTAACCCCTAAAATCTTTCATTCTCATTTTTAGGCACATTGGCAAAACAAACAAACAAACAAACAGGTATTAGTAATCAAATTTGAGAAATCCATCCTTGACATTCTTTTACTCATAGAGATATAGCACACAGAGAAAACAAATGATTACAAACAGCAACAATTGAATTTTGATAACATCTCTCATCTCTCCCCCACACTCTTTATGATCAAGTAAACAATCTTTTCTTTAAGGATTTTGGTTAATATTTGAAGAAACTGTAAAATAGGAAAGAGCTCGGAAAAAAATATGGACAGACTGGTTACAGAGGGAAAAAAAATGTACATGGCATTTCAACACTTCAAAAGATAGTCCTACCCATTCATGTTGAAATAAAACACACTGGGAAATATGAAAAAGTTGATGAACATACTGTTATTAAAAGGATGTAGGGAACAGGTATTGCTGATAGGAATCTAAATAGGGGCAGCCTTAGTGGAAGATAATTTGGCAATTCCTATCAAAATATAAAATGCAGCTATCTTTTGGGCATGTGCCCAAAATGACATGTGCAAGGTTGTTCTTTCTGGCAAATGCTTGCATTTGCTAAAGACTGGGAATGACTTGAATCAGGTTTTCACTAAATGAGTGATTTTACATGTACCCAATGGGAACACTGTACAACTATATTTTACAATATGATCCATCCCGTTATATATGTTGAGATGAATGTATTTCCCAAATACACTGTTAAATAAAAGTGACATGTTCTATCAATCGTATTTTTAAAAATATATATACATATGCATTGATTATTGTGTGAAAGATACTGGGAACAATTGTTGCCTGTGGAGCTGGGGTAAGGATCTGGGAGTTGAGAAATTGGTGGAAAGGAGGATTTGTTCGTTTTTCAAAGCATATTCCTCTTGTGCTCTTTGAAGTATTTATCATGTGCAGGTAATATATATTAAAATTCATAAATGATATAATGAGCATAAAACTATATGCTAAGAAATTTAGGCATTACCTGAAGGTAGTGGTGAACCCTTAAGTGGTCTGCAAAAGGGGATAGCATGATGAGGTTTATAGGACCTGACAACATCACCAGCATTTAAGTTCTGTATCACTAGCATTCAGTGTACAAGGACTGCTTAGAACAGTGATTCTCCACCTTCATCGCACATTAGAATGCCTGAAGTTCATCCTAATACATCCTGATGTAATGGTCTGAGGTATGGTCAGGACATCAAGCATTTTTTTTCTTTCATTTTTAGTAAAGTTGTGTTTTATATAACACCCAGTGCTCATCCCAACAAGTGCCTTCCTCCATGCCCCAAATCCCCCTTCCTCTCTCTCCCATCCCCATCAGCCCTCAGTTTGTTCTCAGCATTCAAGAGTCTCTCATGGTTTGCCTCCCTCCATCTCCTCAACTATTTTTTACCCTTCTCCTCCCTCATGGTCCTCTGTTAGGTACTCCTGTTCCACTTATAAGTGAAAACATATGGCATCTGTCTTTCTCTGCCTGAATTATTTCACTCAGCATAACACCCTCAAGTCCCATCCACGTTACTACAAATGGCCAGATTTCATTCTTTCTCATTGCCATGTAGTATTCCAGTGTATAGATAAACCACATCTTCTTGATCTATTCGTCCACTCATGGACATTTAGGCTCTTTCCATGATTTGGATTCTGTTGAGAGTGCCACTATGAACATTGACGTACATGTGCCCCAATGCATCAACACTCCTGTATCCCTTGAGTAAATTCCTAGCAGTGATAATGCTGGGTCATAGGGGAGTTCTATTGTTAATTTTTTGAGGAGCCTCCACACTGTTTTCCAGAGGGGCTGCACCAGTTTACATTCCTACCAACAGTGTAGGAGGGTACCCGTTTCTCCACATCCTCAGCAGCATCTAGAGTCTCCTGATTTATTCATTTTAGCCACTCTGACCGGCGTGAGGTGGTATCTCAGTGTAATTTTGATTTGTATTTCGCTGATGAGGATGGACACTGAGCAATGTTTCATGTGTCTGTTGGCCATCGGGATATCCTCTTTGGAGAAGTGTCTGTTCATGTCTTCTGCCCATTTCTTCACTGGATTATTTGTTTTTCGGGGGTGGAGTGTGGCGGGTTCCTTATAGATTTTGGATACTAGCCCTTTATCTGATATGTAATTTGCAACTATTTTTTCCCATTCGGTTGCCTCTTATTAGTTTTATTGATTGTTTCCTTTGCCTTGCAGAAGCTTTTAATCTTGATGAGGTCCCAAAAGTTCATTTTTGCTCTTGATTCCCTTTCCTTTGGGGATGTGTCAAGTAAGAAATTGCTGTGGTGGAGGTCAAGGAGGTTGTTTCCTGCTTTCTCCTCTAGGGTTTTGATGGTTTCCTGTCTCACATTCAGGTCCTTTATCCATTTTGAGTTTATCTTTGTGTATGGTGTGAGAAAATGATCTAGTTTCATTCTTCTGCATGTTGCTGTCCAGTTCTCCCAGCACCATCTGTTACACAGGCTGTCTTTTTTCCATTGGATACTCTTTCGAGCTTTGTCAAAGATTAATTGACCATACATTTGTGGGTCCAATTCTGAGTTCCCTATTCTATTCCATTGGTCTACATGTCTGTTTTTGTGTCAATATCATACTGCCTTGATGATGACAGCTTTGTAGTAGAGGCTAAAGTCTGGGATGGTGATGTCTTCCGTTTTGGTTTTCTCCTTCAATATTACTTTGGCTATTCGGGGTCTTCTGAGGTTCCGTACAAATTTTAGGATAGTTTGTTCTAACTTTGAGAAGAATAATGGTGCAATTTTGATTGGGATTGCACTGAATGTGTAGATTGCTTTGGATAGTAATGACATTTTAACTATATTTATTCTTCCAATCCATGAGCATGGAATGTTTTTCCATTTCTTTGTGTCTTCTTCAATTTCCTTCATAAGTTTTCTATAGTTTTCATCATACAGATCTCTTATATCCTTGGTTAGGTTTATTCCTAGGTATCTTATGGTTTCTTGTGCAATTGTGAATGGGATCAGTTTCTTGATTTCTCTTTCTGTTGCTTCATTATTGGTGTATAAAAATGCAACCTATTTCTGTACATTGACTTTGTAGCCTGCAACTTTGCTGAATTCATGGATCAGTTCTAGTAGGCTTCTGGTGGAGTCTGTTGGGCTTTCTATGTAGAGCATCATGTCATCTGCAAAAAGTGAAAGTTTGACTTTTTCTTCGCCAATTCTGAAGCCTTTTATTTCATTTGTTATCTGATGGCTGATGCTAGGACTTCCAGCACTATGTTAAACAACAGTGGTGAGAGTGGACATTCCTGTTGTGTTCCTGACCTTCAGGGGGAAAGATCTCAATCTCTACCCATTGAGGATGATGTTAGTTGAGAGCTTCTCATAAATGGCTTTTATGATGTTTAAGTAAGTTCCTTCTATCTCGATTATCTCGTGGGTCTTTGTTAAGATGAAATGTTGTATTTTATCAAAGGCTTTTTCTGCATCTATTGACAGGACCATATGGTTTTTGTATTTTCTTTTGTTAATGTGATGTATCACATTGATTGATTTGTAAATATTGAACCATTCCTGTAACCCAGGAATGAATCCCACTTGATCATGGTGGATAATTCTTTTTATTAGCTGTTGAATTCGACTTGCAAGTATCATGTTGAGGATTTTTGCACCCATATTCATTAAGGATATTCGCCTGTAGTTCTCTTCTTTTTACTGGGTCTCTGTCTGGCTTCGCAATCAAAGTGATGCTGGCTTCATACAATGAATCTGGGAGTTTTCGTTCGATTTCTATTTTTTGGAATAGCTTGAGAAGAATAGGTGTGAATTCTGATTTAAATGTCTGGTAGAATTCCCCAGGGAAGCACTCTGGCCCAGGGTTCTTATGTGTTGGGAGATTTTTGATAACTGATTCAATTTCTTCACTAGTTATGGGTCTGTTCAGATCTTCTGTCTCTTAACATGTGAATTTTGGTAGTGAGTGTGTGTTTAGGAACTTGTCCATTTCTTTTAAGTTGTCCAGTTTGTTGGCATATAATGTTTCATTGTATTCCCTGATAATTGCTTGTATTTCTGAGGGATTGGTAGTAATAAATCCATTTTCATTCATTATTTTGTCTGTTTGGGTGCTCTCTCTTTTCTTTTTGAGAAGCCTGGCTAGAAGTTTGTCAATTTTGTTTATTTTTTCAAAAAACCAACTTTTGGTTTCATTGATCTGTTCATTTGTTTTTTTGGATTCTATATTGTTTATATCTGCCCTGATTTTTATTATTTCTTTACTCCTACTGGGTTTGGGGTGCTCTTATTTCTCTCCTTCTAGTTCCTTTAGGTATACTTTTAGATTTTGCATTTGCACTTTTTCTAATTTCTTGAAAAGGCCTGGAGTGCAATGTACTTTCTTCTTAGGACTGCATTTGCTGCATCCCAAGGAATTTGGATTGTTGTATTTTCATTTTCATTTGTTTAAATATATTTTTAAATTTCTTCTCTAATTGCCTGATTGGCCCATTCATTCTTTAGTAGGGTTTTCTTTAACCCCCATATTTTTGGAGTCTTTCCAGACTTCTTCCTGTGATTGATTTCAAGTTTCATAGCATTGTGATCTGAAAGTGTGCATGTATGATCTCAATTCTTCTATATTTATTGAGGGCTGCTTTATGACCCAGTATGTGACCTATCTTGGAGAATGTGCCATGCGCACTTGAGAAGAAAGTGAATTCCATGGCCTCAGGATGTAGATTTCTAAATATATCTGTCAAGTCCATCTGGTCCAATGTATCATTCAAGTCCATTGTATCTTTAGTGATTTTCTGTCTGGTTGAAATATCCATTACTAGTAGTAGAGTATTAAAGTCCCCTGCTTTTAGCACGTTATTATCCATAAGATTATTTCTGTTTGTGATTAATTGTTTTATGTATTTGGGTGCTCCTGTATTCGGTGCATAGACATTTATAATTGTTAGCTCTTCCTCACTGATAGACCCCATAATTATTATATAAAGGGTATTAGGGATTTTATAAGCTCACTAACTGATTATAGTGTATAGCCAAAGATTGAAAACCACTAACATAAAAAGCTGTTTAAGTAATTAGTATTAGTATTAGTATTAGTATTAGTATTAGTATTAGTCCCATAATAAAGAGGACTTTTAAATAATGCCACAAGGGATGGAAAAGAAAAGACAAATTCTAGAGCTATGAAGATATAAAATCTTCAGAACTCATTGATCATTTGGATTTAGGGTGCAAAAGAAAGGGAGGCCTCAAACATAGGGGCAAAGAGGCAATGTCTGTTAGATGCTCATGAGAAATGCAAGTGGAGCGATACAGGAGAAACTGACTGGGTCAGGGGCTTGACTGAAAAATGAGCATATAAGAGAATTGGACAATATAATCAGTATCAAAGGCTATTGTGGGAAGCTACAAGAGCGAATATGGTATTTGAAAAGTGCCAAAAATAGAACTATAAACAGATGGAAGAGAAAAAAAGATGAGCATTCAAAGAAAAAATGAAGTTAAAAAAAATGGCCAGACAGATGGAAATAAAAAATCAGAAAACAAGGGGTTTTAATAGGTCAACAAAGGAGTAACTTCAAGAAAAGAATTATTAACAGGCTTAATTGCTGTAGGATAACTAAGACTAAGAAAGTCTTTTATTGTTTTAGCAACTGGAAGCTGACCTTGGTGAGAGCAATGTCCATGGTGTGTAGGTGTGTGTGGATTACAGCGGGGTCCATGGAGTGTGTAGACAGACACCGGACTGCAATAGAAAGTAGAACTGGCAGGAGGTGAGAAGTGTAAAGAGCAGGTGTTTCTTCCTAGAAGACGGCATCTTTCTAGAAGACGGCTACAAAGAATAGGGGATTGGTAACAATTTGACTACTTTTCAAGATGGGGAAAACAAGCATATTTATACCCTGAAAGGAAAGAGTCATTATGTAATGAAGCTGATGAGAAACAGTGAGGAAATTGATGGAAAAATTTCCCTAAGGAAGCTGAAGAAGATGGGACCCAGATCTTAGTAGATATTTTCTTGAGCAAGAGGATTGACATCTCTTCTTTTGAGGTTGAAGGACAGATTATTTTACAACCGCAAGAATGGTTTGAGAGAAGTATGCTGGAATTGGAAAAGGAAGTTTCCTATTCTTTTGTAGCTTCTATTCCTCTATGAATCAGAAAACGTTGGCTGCAGAGAGCAAGGGAAATGTGTTAAGGAAAATGAAAGGTTAAGGTTAAAATTAAACCAGAGGAAAAACTGACCAAGGTCATGTAGAGGTACTTTCATAAAGGAGTAAAGACACTACTTCTATGGAAAGCCCACCAGGTACTTCTGTTAGCTCACTATAGACTGAGTACCCATCTAGATGTGGATGGCATAAGCAGTGGGAATTGCAGACATAAATTTGAGTCATGAGAAACTTGAAATGCAGTTAGTAGGGACACTCCGACCTGAGGAATCTCCAGGGTCACAACCATAGCAATATGTGGCTGTAAAGTAAATCCCAAAAAAATACTAACAGTTGTAAGAAGAGCAAGAAGTGTGTGATCAAAGAAAGGTCAAAAATAGGTTGAAGAAAATATTATGAAGAACATGATTGAATTGGATAAGCTGGCAGCACAGGGTAAAAAATAAGGAAAGGATCCTAGATTCAGAAAATAATACTGAAGACTGTGAGCTCCAGGAGCAAGTTCACCTCTGTGGATCTGTAGCCACAGCAGAACCTCAACAAAGATTTGTTGAATTAACAACAAAACAAAACAAAACAAAAACCTGCAGGGCATGTAGAATATGTGAACGAAGGAAGCTCCTGAGACATTTGTTTCCATTTCATATGGCAATAATGAAATCAATGGGGAGGTGGCTCTGGAACTCAAAAAGAAAAAGAATTTCTGGTATTGGTAAAAGGAGGCTGCTCTAAGTGAGGTAGGGCTGTGTATCCATGATCAATAAACTACTTCCTCTTTGCCTTACAAAGGAATAGGTCAAAAAAGAGCAGCTCCTCGTAAGTTCTCTCCAAGGAATGCAGAAGCCTCTCCAGTGCTTCCCCCCTTCCCCCCCCCCCCCCCCCCCAGATAGGCAGCATCATTCTCTTTCCTTGCTTCTGGTACCCAACTGACTTTTCGGTAAGTTGTATGTGGGAGTGTGAGCTACGTCTTGGTCAATTAGCCCTGCTGCTCAGGCTGAGAGGAAGCCGTGTTAAATCACCAGTGCCCTTCCTCTGTCCACTGCCTGGTTCTTTTGTGCAGTGGAATCCCCATGCAATCAGTGAGAGGCTGTGTTTATTTAGGGAAAAGAAGTTGGTGAAGATATATATTTTTTCTTCCTCTATAATCTATCCTCTCTACCCTGACTCCTCACACATACTTCCTCCTGCTTATTTGGTGGTGAAGGGGTGAATACTCTTTATATTTTTTTAATTAAAATTGTTATTTTTTTAAAAAGGGAAGGGCATTTAATTTCTTGCCCTATTTCCTGTACTGAATTCTTTAGAAGTGTCTAAAAATAACATGGGGGGGATGCTAAAACAAAAACTATTTCACCTACAAGAATGAGAGTTAAGGTTTATTTTCTACTTCTGAAATTTTTTCAACTGACATATATTTTGTATGCCTGCAATAAACAACGTTCTACTGGCATAGCATGTACTATACTCAGCATCCTATAATTAAGCATTTCTAAAATTTCCATGAAGATGTCATTTTAAATACCACAAAGAGATGCTGAGTTTCTTGCATAAAATATAAAACAGCTCATTAACATTTGCATGAAGAACAAAATAACACCTCCACATTTTAAAAACAAAATACTCTTTTTTAAAAATTTTAAATCAGTTTGTTTTTTTATTTTTTTAATGTTTTTATTTATTTCTGAGAGAGAGACAGCATGTCAGAGAGAGAGGGAGATACAAAATCTGAAGCAAGCTCCAGGCTCTGAGCTAGCTGTCAGCACAGAGCCTGTCACAGGGCTTGAACCCACAAACCGTGAGATCATGACCTGAGCTGAAGTCCGATGCTTAACTGACTGAGCCACCCAGGCGCCACTAAAATACTCTTTTAAAAAATCTTCAATTTATATAGGGCTTCTCCTCCTATGTACTTTGATTAATATTTTCCTGGCTAAAGTGTTTGAGGAAAAGGTGTTAAAATTACCTTCAAGCAATGTAGACATTGCGAGCTGTTCAGTGTGACAGTTACAAAGGGACTCTTCCTTCCATATTACAAACTGTCCTCAGAATCAACATTATTCAATACATTTAGATACTGATGGGAAAAGCATGTAGGCAGCCACTGCAAATCATGTTCCAAAAGCAAATTTTTTCTCTTCCACTCCCGTGCTTCCTATAGCTCTGCTTTCCTGCCCTGAGTATATTTGCAAATACATGTCAAAACTGTGCCATAATAAACCTGCTTGACAATAAATATAGGAATGGAAGAATTAAATATGACGATAATTAATGAAAATGTTCTTGTAGTTGGGCTGTGTTTCGATTTTAACTATGACAGTCATTCAGTATAAAAAATTGTACTTGAATTTACTTGAAGTAAATTTAATTGAATTTACTTAACAAGTTAAACTTTAATTTCTCTTTAATTTCTTTAATGTAAGTGATTTTGTTTTGTTCTCTATTCACATAAAAGGAGTAGATGAGAGGAAATCTTTCTTTCTTCTGTAAACATCGCTTACTTTAGTTTGAAACTAACATATGGACCGAAGGCATTTGTACCAATAGTTTGAAAGGAATGCTAGAGAGAAGCATTTGCCTTTGCTACATTTTACACTTACGCACTAGCACAGAAGCAGGAGCTGGCTTCTGAAGGGCAGGGGGTTTCCAAGGATGGACAGAATTCAGATTGGGATTTACTGTGCAATACAAGGAAAATACCAAGGGAGAAGGGAAGGTTGAGAAACAGATGTAGGATAATGATGAATATAAGATTTGCCCAAGGAGAATATGTGTAAATAGCAGGGGCATTGCCAAATGTTGAACTGAATAAAAGACCCAAAATTAAAGATGCAAATTATAATTTTGTAAAAAAAAAAAAAAAAGAAAAACTCAATGTTCGTGCCAACAGGAGGACCTTGGCACTGGTGTACCTTTCTCTCTAATAATTAAAGCCAATCTGCTTATGAAGCTGCTCTTTCCTGGATCTTTCAAGTAGCACATCAAACGAGCTAACTACAGCATACTAATGATGCATTATTACTCAACAGTCGTAATCACTCAGGGACTGAAAAAGGTCTAGAAGCGGATTCAACATAATTAAAGGACTAAAAGAAGCCAGGGCAATGAACAGACTGTTCTGGACTCTATTTTGCCACCAGGTAGAAATGTTGATACAGATTATGGTCTTCCAGCATTATTAATTTCCTTGTTCAAAACAGTAAAATAGATCACAATAATTCACATGCTGAAAAATTACCACAGAGGTATCTATACAACGTTTAAAATATCCATGTCCTAACCATTGTCTTATACTGTCCACAGATGCAAAAAGAGAGGTAATAAAATGTTAACACCTGCAGCTAACAGCGATTCCATTGTAGCAAAATTTACTCATCAGTCACTGTAGCCTTTCTCTAAAAACATGATGTATACCCCAAATCCTTTTCAAGCAACTCTCCTGGGATCCACAAATGATTCATCTGAGTTGGTCCATGAGATATATCATTGTTTAGGGTAATTCTTAGGTGCTAACACAATAATTAGACCAGGTCTTCATGGTCAAAATGAACCAGTGTGAGTCTGCTAAAGCCAAGAGGCCCAATAATCCTGAGTTATCTATTTGTTTATAAGAATTTATTGAATTCCTTCAACATTCCTGTCTCCATTAGATTCTGAATAAAACAATAAAAATTCAATTTCTGCCAACAAGGAACCTAAAGTTTAATGGATTCATCCCAGGATTTCCAAACTATAAGGCAGGTAAGGGAGAGTGACTAGCAATTTTCCAAACAGGAAATTCAATCTCTACCTTCACAATGGTTCTGAAGCCAGACAAATGAAACATTAGGCTTTTCTACCCAAGCAATTGTCTCCAAGATGCAGCATATGCTTTCCCTTATTCACTAGTTAAGCACAGAAAAGTAGAAACATAATTTGTACCAACAAATAATACAAATGTTCAGCAACAAAATATTGGGTGTGTTGCAGTGCAATGGGAAAACCACAGGTTTGAAACCAAGACAACCTTGATGTGGTCCCTGCTTCTCTACCAATTAACTCAATTACTTTAGCCAAGTGACTCTGTTTTTTGAGTGTCAGCCATCTCAACCTAAAAGTAATCTGTAATTTAATACCTATAGTTATGCCAAATATTAAATTAAATAACAAAATATTAAATTAAATAAATGTTGTCTCCTGACATACAACAAATGCTCATAAAATTGTGATGTTGTGTGGCATCCAGCATGGATCACATCCACCAAGAACATTGTCATGGAAGAAGCTAAAATGGAAAAGAAGTAGCATTGACTCTCTGGATATTATTCTCTAAAATATACCAAGACACAGTATAAGAGGTATTTAGAGTAGCCTGGCCATTTATTTATTAGCTGAGGGCCCCACTTGGTCATTGGAGCAGCACAAAGAAAATGAGTAATGATTCTTCAGAAATCTTTCACCACTACAAAAGGAGAGAAAAAAAACCCTAACATTGCTTCTCTGGGAGTCAGCTTCTCCAGCCTTCCTCATGTGCTACTTGATCTTTAATTTATGGAGTCAACAGAAGCCCTGTCTTCAGCAGCACAGATGCTGGACAAATAGCTGGGGCATTGATTTTGGTACTTGGCCAAACCAATGGCATCATTATGTTGACTGAATATCACTGTCTCCAATAAAAATGCTTTATGTGGAATCTTAGGGAAGGAAGAGGACTGGCTCACTGTAGAAAAGGAAAGAGATGAACTTAAGAAGTGGTATTTTCTCTTGGGTCACTTGCCCTCTGGGTTTAAGCATTATGTAGTTGTTTCTTAATGTTCATTTTCTGCTATGTATTTTTATTTTTATATCAATACTGCCAAACATCAGGCAAGAGAAGTGTAAATATAATTTAGTTTTTCACATCAGTACATATTTGCATTATAGCAGTTATAATATTTAATTAAATTTTATGTAAAATATACACAAGTTTTTAATTAATTTTTTTACTGAAACTAACAGCATTAGCAAAAAAAGTGATATATATTCAGAAAAACTTTAAGAGTTAAAAGAAAGTTACTTTTCTTGGTCTCCCCCTAAAGCTAAATCCAGACATATAACCACAACATGAAAAAATCATTAATAATTATTTTCAGAGCATTAAAGTATTAGCACAATCAAGTATAGGTTAGTGACAGAAAAAAATAAGTAGTAAGAAACTTAAATAACTTGTAAATTGAAAATAAACTTTAATTTACAAAAGATTATAGTATGAAAGAATATGTACTTCAATAACCTTGAGAAGTAGTAACAAATATATAAATTTGCTTTTGAAATTCTTTGTTATAACAGTTGATCTTCTATCATTATGTATATATATATAATAATATAATGATTATATATATATAATATGATTATATATATACCCACACAATTTTATATAAAAGTGATCTATATGCCATAAGTTTATATAGAACACACTGAATTCAATTACTTAGCACAAGGGCCACAGCCTCATCACAGAATACTCACATACGGAAGCCATATACACATCTTATTCAACAATACTGTCTTTTTTGCTTTTCTTGACTGATTGGGGAACGACAGATCAAGTCAACAGTTCAGTGATTTGATTCATTGCTTAGAGACCAAAAGCATAATGACAAAAATACCAATTCACTAGTCTTACTGCCAAGTGTCATCCACCTTTAATTCATCCTGTGTATCACCAGCACGTTCGCATTTTAAAAATACCTATTTTATCATCTTTATAAACCTGTAACACAATAATTATGTTCTAAGACCTTGTTGTCAAAAGGGCATATCTTCGTTTCTCAATTTTGCACTTTTTAGCTTTGTGACTTTCAGTTATTTAACCCTTCTGAATCTAAATTTCAGTACTCTCATCTATAAATTAGAATATCAAATCATCTTATTGCCATGAGAATTAAATAAGATAATGCATGTAATATACTTAACAACATGACTGAAAGATAGCCATTAGTCTTTGATGATATCTCTTTTGATACCACCATGTCTATTGAATGAAGTTAAGAACTTTTAGCATGATTTTTTTTTCAAGATTCTAAATCCTATTAGAATCACTTGGGGGAGGTTTTAATGAAAATAATGAAGCCTAGGCCCCAACTGAATTAAAGCGTCATTATTCCGTTTGTGGAACATCATTATTTATTATGATGCATTATAAGACCCCACCCCAACTGGTGCAGCCCACTAATCTTTCTTTTCTTTTCACTGGTACAGGTCTTTTACATGCCTCACTATGTCTGTGGTCCCAGTAATAACAGAAGATATTGCTTTCCAAACATGCCATTCATTGTCAAAATTTTATTAATTAGATTAGAAATTATACTGGAAACATAAAGATAAATGTAATGAAAGTCTAATTCAAATTCACCTGGGGAGGGAGGCAATGTCCTGGCTGATACAACTGATTACAAGGATCTGGTAGAACTGGATTCAGGTGCACAATATCATCAAAACTCCCTCTCTCTCCTTGCTCAGGTTCTCATGTGGGTAGTAGCTTGTACTAGGCAGAATGTTGTCCACATATAATTTATATCCACCTTAAACTTCAGAATATGACTTATTTAGGAATAGTGTCTTTGCAGATATAATTAGTTAAGATGGGGTCAAACTGGCTTAGAGGAAACCCTAAATCCAATGATGCCAATAGCTAGTGTTCTTTTAAGAAGAGAGGAAACATACAGCCATCTAGATAAGAAGGCCATATGAAGACAGGAGTAGAGACTGGGATAATGCAGCTACAAGCTCAAGGGTGCCAAGGATATCTGGGCACCACCAAAATCCAGGAAGAAGTTAAGGAAGAGCCTTCAGAGAGAGCAAAGATCTGCTGACAAGTTGATTTTGGACTTCTCAGCATCCAGAACTATGAGAGAATGAATTTCTGAAGTTTTAAGCTTGTGGTAATTTGTTACAGCAGGCTCAGGAAATGAATATAAAACTCTAATTGCAAGAGTAAATTTTCATCTGAGCACACTGCAATAGAAACTCATGTTTAACCAATCACTGTGTCCAAGAGCTGGGGTAATTCGGGTCAGGACTAGTTCCCGCTCATACTTCTCTAGAGGTCTTTCCTTTCTGCAGCATAGACTGTAATCCAGTGCATAGTTTTTCCTGGTAGTCAAATGGCCCTCTGTTTCTCAGGCTAGTCTTGATCTAGTAATGAGGATTCTCAAGAATGCAATCATCACTTAAGATTGGCCTAGATATATCACACCATGAGAAGTCTATATCTAGCACAACTAATACTGAATTTTTCTTCTTGGACTTCACCTTCATGAACTCAGTGGTTGATTGTTAACAGTACCTGGAGAGATCTGTATGGAGATCTCCGTGACAGACACTATCACCTTCAGTAGAGATAAACAGCCTTATCCAAATCCTGGTCTGTGAAAAAGTGAAAAAGAAGGAATAAATAATCCAATCTGACTCCTCTCACCCTTTAGTCTCCAGCCTGTGCTTCCAAGTGTCAAACCTGTTTAGAAGCGGGAGAGGACAGTGAGACAGTCCACAGAAGTCAGACTCCTGTAGGTCACAGAGCAGAGTAGAGAAAGTTGGATTATAGACCTGGAGGGGCACACAGAAGCACAGTGACCTTGTAAGAAATAATGTAAGAAATGGATAATAGATCTGGTATGAGATATAAGTAGGAAAAATAAATGAAATGTTTTATTCATTGATTGTGTCCAATAATTAAATAAGATGACAAAATTATAGATTCAGACCTTTTAGGCAAGTCAGCCAAAATATACTAAAATCATCACAGTATTTCATCTGACTAGCCTCGAAAGAAGTGAGATGGTACCCCACACACATCCTTCCTCTTCTAACGTTCTCACAAATATGATTTCCAAGTGTTACTTCTACTCTCTATCTATAGTCTTTCAACCAATCTGCCTCCAAGAAGCACCTAGATTCCATGTTGTCTGAAATTAAATACAAAGGATAGGTGGGTGGTTCAGAGAACAAAAATGAGCAACCAGCCAGGCTGGCATGATTGACTGGGCTTATGTACACACCAGGAAGATCAATCCACTCTCCTTGAAGAAAGAATTTTTTTAAAGTTCAAAGGACTTTGCTGCTAATCCAATATACTGTAGTCCCTCAGTGAATCCAGCTGAGATGCAGTAGAGTCTAGTCCACCTGCTTTTGTAATGACATAATCACCTTTCATATGGTTGTTGTTAACCATCAAAGAGACAAACAGCTAAAGCAAGCTGTTAACATAATCTGTCAAAAGACAGAAAAGAAGAATCTGATGAGGGCAAAGCAGTTAAGTCAGTAAATCATTCCCCCAGGGGGAACACTGCTGCTCTCTGTCTTCTTGGAGAGGTGCTTACTGTTTTTTTATAGAGGAACGGGGCTGGCTTTGTGTGACCAGCATAACATTCATGATCTTGGGTAACTCAAGATCAGAAGGAAAAACAGTTAACTTAGATTTGATTAACCAAAGTAATTGCACCTAAAGACATGGAAGATGCCTTTAAGATTGAAAGTTTCTTTTTAAAAGGGGGTAGGGGTACTTACTTATTTTAAGAGACACAATGTGAATGGGGGAGGGTCAGAGAGAGAGAGAAAACCCCAAGCAGGCTCCATGCTGAGCACAGAGCCTGACCCAGGGCTCTGTCCCAGGTCTTTGAGATCACGACCTGAGCTGAAATCAAGAGTAGTATGCTTAACTGGCTGAGCCACCAACATGTCCCAAGATTGTAAGTTTCAAATCAGATTTTCAAATTCTTCATTTACTGAGTAGACATGTATTGAAAAAATATTTTACCTGCCATATCTGAAATAGTATTATTTCACCTGAAGTTACCTGAGTAAGTAATAAAGTACTTGAAATTCCAGCAAAGGGAAATTTTTAAAAATTAAACTATTTGTTTAAACTAGTTGCTTAGAGTTTCCTGTAGCCCTAAGTATTTGAATAATCGCTTCAATTTTTTATGTCATTTTAAGTTCAGAGATATTCTCATTGGTACTTTGGATTCATGATTTATTGAGAGTAGAGTATATTTATTAAAGTAAAAACTTGGATTATGTGAAAAGTGACTTTCAATTATACTCTAAACTGAAAAAAAAGTTGTTTATTTTACTTTTCAAAGGCAAGTTATTCAAATGTCACCCAAGTTATGAAATTACACCTATTCTTATACACAGAAAATACTTCTTTAAAAAATATTTAGTTTTACTGCATAAATTTCCTTATCTCATAAATATGTCCCCACAGCTACATCTACAGATGTGTTTAGGTATTTAAAACTTTTAAGAGCCAGGAGCTAGATTACTTGTCAGTTGTGTTCAATATAAGTTTGCTTAACATTATTTTAGCCCATTTCTATAAAATGGTTATTATACATGTGAATAAATTTAAATTCCAGTTTGAGAAACAAGAGTTTGACAGTAAAATCATTTAGGTTTAACAAAATATTTTGATATTTCTGTTCTGTCATGCATTAAGTTATGTATTCAGCAAACATTTATGGAAGAATAGAGTAGGTATTGAGGCAGATATGATGCCTACTTTCAGAAAATACAGTCTAGCTTGGTATTCAGACAAATGAAGAGACAGACCACTTATTAAAATAGTACCCAAGGAAGGAGTTCATGCCATCTTCAAGGGTGGCTGGAAATAAGAAATGTAAATGTGCAAAATCTTGATTGAAAAGGTCCAAAGATGGTATAAACACTCTTAATGCTGCAACCCAGAGACCATGAAGCCAAGGCTGTCTTCCTCCACTAGCAATATAAAAAGGAAATCAGGTTTTTGCTCCTCTGCTCTGGAAGTCATAAGGTTTTAAATTCTGTCAGCACCTCAGTACTTTAGTAGCAGATCAGATCCAGTCTACTTCTCTTATGTCCTGACAGAGGCAGTTTGGGCAGATCTGGGTATATCTTCCAGAATCACCATTTTCCTTGAGCAAGTTTTTAATCTCCCTGCACCTCAGCACCTCAGAATCCTCTTCAGTAAACAGAAATAATCTTGTCTATCTCATGGGATTGGCATGGAGGTGGAAAGTAATGCACATGGAGCCCCTCAGGAAAGTCTCTTTGGTCACCGAAAGAAATGGGGGGACCCTGTCATTAGTAGTAATAGTAAGAGCAGTAGCTAGTGTACAACAGTGATAGCTCTGTGGTAGTTCTATACCAATAATAGTAATAGTTGTGGTCTGAACTTGTAGTAGAAGCCGCTTCAGAAGTACAAGAAAAAAAAATATGCGTGCCTAGGTGGTTCAGCTGGTTGAGCATCAGACTTGATTTTGACTCAAGTCCCCAGGGGTGCAGGATCAAGCCCCTCATTGGGCCCCATGCTGAGGGTGGAGTTTGCTTGGGATTCTCTCTCTCCTTCTCTCTCTAACCTCCTTGCACTTATTCTATCTCTCTCTCTCAAAATAAATAAATAAATAAATAAATAAATAAATGTACAGAAACTGAGGGCCGGAGGCTGAATGCCTTGCCTAGGGTTGAATAGTGCAGATTTAGCTCTTAAGTCTGACTCCAGTCCTCTTCTCACAATATTATGCTACCTTCCTTCTCGGAAAAGATTGTTTCTATAAACAATTGTTTAAGTGTTATCATCAAGACAAACAAAAAACATTCAAGAATGTTAACTCTCCTAATAAACAAGGTAAACAGCCACATGTCTGAAATCTGAAATCAAGCAGTCATTAGACAGGTAAACAGATCTAGCAAAATACCAACTGCAAACAATTGATCTATTATTTATATATAAACAACACTGTGTAGAATTAAAAAGAAAACAAGAGTATAAAAAAAAGCTTTTGAAATGTGAAATAAAACCTTCAGCAGGTCATTCTAAACTATTGGAATTATAACTCTATATTGGCTTATTTTGTATAATGAGACTGCAGCATTATTAAAGGAAAAACAGTTTTATTTTACCAGGGTCATTATAGTGTACTTACTAGTTTTAGCAGCACTCAGAGAGAAAATGGCTGGTAATATCCATGCTAAGCATCCCCCAAATGTATTTAATTTGCATTAAGCAAAGAACACTATAGCAAATGCTTAGAAACCTCTCTCTCCAACATCTTTTCCTTTCCCTTCCCACAATCATCACCCAGGTTCCAACCCTCATTATCTTGCATTTCACTATTAAAATAACCTGCTACCTTATCTCTTCCCCCTCACTTTCCAGTTCACTCCTACACTTTCCTTACAGAAGAGTACTGTAAGCACTGCTCTGATTATGTCTCAGGGCTATGCACAGATCTGTAGTGCCTCCGCAAGCTCTAAACACCTGACCTTCACCTTTACAGCTCACTTCAATCTACCCAAACCCAGTTGCAGTAATTCCTTCAACAGCTTACATATACCTAATTGCTGCCTACATGTATCTATTAATTGTTTCTTAAATATTCTCTGAACATTCTCATTTCCACAACTTCCTTTACATAGTTATCTTAACTGTTCCTATTCACAGGCCCACTTCTAAAATCTGAAAACTTATACAACACAACGGTGTATATATCCAGGATCTTAAATTGTTGATAGATAATTATATAAACCACGGGACAGGAATATGATAAAATAGTGTTCATTTTTTAAATACTATATTCTAGAGATTTTTTTTTAAAAGCTTATGTTTCTTTTCTTTCTGAGGGAGAGAGAGAGACAGAGCATGAGCATGAAGGGGCAGAGAGGGAGGGAGACACAGAATCTGAAGCAGACTCCAGGCTCTGAACTGTTAGCACAGAGCCTGACACAGGGCTTGAACTCACAAACTGTGAGATCATGACCTGAGCTGAAGTCCATCGCTTAACCCACTGAGCCACCCAGGTACCCCATACTCTAGAGATATTTAAGTGGACCCTTGAACAACATGTGTTTGAACTGCACAGGTCCACCTATCCACAGATTTTCTTTTATAAATATAATACAGAATGATAAATGTGTTTTCTCTTGCTTGAGATTTTCTTAATAATGTTTTATTTTCTCTAACTTACTTTATTTAAAAAATACAGCATAGGTGCAACCATGTAGTTCAGTTGTTTAAGTGTCAGACTCTTGATCTCAACTCAGGTCATTTTCTCAGAGTTCATGAGATCCAGCCCCACATCAGGCTCTGTACTGGACATGTAATCTGCTTGATATTCTCTCCTTCCCTTTCCCTCTGCCCCTTCCCTACTTGCACATGCATGCATTCTTTCTCTCTCTCTCTCAAAATAAATAAATAAATAAGAAATAAATAAATAAATAAATAAATAAATAAATAAATAAATATAAGATAATGGGTCACCTGGGTGACTCAGTTGGTTAAGCATCTGACCTCAGCTCAGGTCATGATTTCAGGCTCATTGGTTCAAGCCCCATGTTGGGCTCTCTACTGTCAGTAAGAAGCCAGCTTCAAATCATTTGTCCCTCTCTCTCTGTCACTCCGCAGCTCAGCCTCTCTCTCTCTGGATCTCTCTCTCTCTCTCTCAAAAATAAATAAATAAACGTTTAAAAACAAAAGAAAATAAATACAGCATGTAATATATAACATACAAAACATGTATTAATTAATCAGTTATGTTAGTTAAGGCTTTCAGTCAACAGTGGACTATTAAGTTACGCTTTGAGAGAGTAGAAAGTTGCAAATGGTTGAATTTTCTGAGTATGCAGAAAAGGGGCAAGGGGTGGGAGAGATGTTCGTGCCCCTAGCTCCCATATTGTTCAAGGGTTAACTGTACATTAAGACAATGTATAAAGTTATACATATAATATGAATTATCATTACATAAAAATATATTTTCAATGTATATATAAGAGAAATAAAAGTTTATCTGAAATAAATGTTTAAATCTTAGTAGTAAGTTTTCCTGGATGATATAGATGATATTTTATTCTGTCCAGCAGATAGATGTTTTGTAATTCCTTACACCAAACACATAGCATTTAGCACTTTTATAATTTAAGAAATATATTTAAAAGTCAGCTGACTTATTAATTTCAGTCAAAATATTTCTTTCTTCATGAAATCTTTGGCTATGGCTCGTGGGGAACACTCATTTCCTTCCTTTAAAGCATGGGCATTTTGAAAACCTCTCCGACCATATTCCCTTGTATATTGGACACAACATTAGAGGACTCTCATATAACCATGGCTACAAAACCAAATTATTTCTTAAGTACCTAGTACTCAAGCCACCTAACCACCAACTCCCACACCCGTTTTACTTTTAGAAGTAAGAATTTAATCCTAATTCCTTTAAAGGACATTTTGTTTTAAATAAAAATATTTCACTTGTTTTTTCCCCCAGCAACCCAGGTGTTACTTGGAAAACATTCTTCAGCTATAAAGCTGTGAAAATAACTACATTAATAAAAATGTTAACAAGTTTAAAAGATGAAATCTTATTGTGTAACTTGAGTGAAATACATTAAAAAAATAACAGTTCTCAGGTGCCTGTTATTTATTATGCCATTCATCTCTCACCTAGTTATCCTCTTTGATACTTATTACTGTCAGTAAACTGTGATCTATTATTAGATAATAATAATGTTTTTAGTTTAGAGTCATGGATAGACCTTGAAAAAAGGAGCCAGTGAAATATATATTTATTCACTCATAATTCCAGAATCTTTTTTCCTGAGCATACTTATTTCATGACCACAAAGTAGTCTATCTTTTGTTTATTATTTTTTTAGTTTAGGCAATCAGCATACTAAAATCATTTCATTAGGGTTTTAAGTCAGCATACTAAAAGGGAGGAAGCTACTAAGATTAAATATAAAATAATGTTTCCAATACATACTTCTGTACAGTTTCAATGCCAGTATTTTCTTCTTCTAAACCTGAGTGTTTCAAGAAGCACTAGTTTGTTTTGGAATAAAATTTCAGAATATCTAAGATTACATTCAAATTTCATTGCCCTTATACAACGTGACAAAGAAGAGGGAAGATGACAACTAGGAAGGCACTGATATTAAACTTCTAGCACATATCAAGTACATTACCTAATTTAATTCAACTGACTGTCAGTTAATCCTCATAAGCAATCTTATACATAATGCATTATTATTCCCATTTTGTATCTAAAGAAACTCAGACTGAGAGATTAACTGAAATATACTATATCACACAGCTAGAGAATAGCATATTTTGGATTTAATCTAAAAATCTAATTCTCTTGCAAGAATATTGGAATGTTTTGATTTGTCAAGGAGAGAGAGACAGAGAGAGAGGGTATCTGACATCATTTCTTGAAGATTTGCTGGGCGCCTCATATTAGCATATCTGAAAAAGAGCTCATAACACCATTTTTTTACCCACCTAAACGTTTTCTGAACACACCTTCACCACCTGTGCTAACATTAGTATCCACCACACAATTGGTCAAGCCAATAACATAGGGACTGACATTGATTCTTTTTCTTTTTTTCTCACACTCTTCCCATTGAATACATCAATAAATCTTGTCAACTCCACCTCCAGATATTCATAATATCTTTGAAGAATTCTTAAATTATGTTATTGTTTTTAAATATGCTAGTACTTGATAAGGATGCCAACAATAATCAATAGACAAAAGATAGTCTTTTCAATAAATGGAATTGGAAAACTGGATAACTGTGCAGAAAAAAAATTGAATTGGACCTCTATTTTACACAGCTCACAAATATAACTCAAAATGGATTAAAGACTTAATGTATGGTGTGAAGCCATAAAAGTCATAGGAGAAAACATAAGGCAAAACTCCTCTCCTTGGCATTGGTCTTAGCAATGGCTTTTTGGATATGACTCTAAAAGCAAAAGCGAAACAAACAAACAAACAAACAAACTCCAAAAAATGACCAAATGGGGCTATTTCAAACTGAAACACTCTATGCAGCAAAAGAAACAACCAACAAAATGAAATGGCAGCCTATACCATGGGAGAAAATATTGGTACTGTATGTCTTTCAAAGGGTTAATATCCCTTTGAACTCCTACAACTGAATGACAAAAAACAAATAAGCAATACAAACTGATTAAAAAATGGGCAGAGAAATGAAACAGACATTTTTCCAAAGACAACATACAAATGGCCAACTGGCATGTGAAAAGATGTTCAGTATCTCTAATCACCACATACATGCAAATCAAAACCACACTGACATATCACCCTACACTTGTTAGAATAACTATCATCAAGAAAATAAGAGATAACAAATGTTGGGAGTATGAAAAGAAAAGGGAACCCTTGTACATTAGTGGTGGGAATGTAAATTGGTATGGTTAAAGTTGTATGAAAAACTGGTATGGAAGTACCTTTAAAAATTAAAAATAGAACTACCATATGATCCTGCAATTCTACTTCTGGATATATATCTGAAAGAAATGAAAACAGAATATCTAAAAATCTCTATAACCCCATGTTCATTGCAGCATTATTCATAATTACGAAGATATGGAAACAACCTAAGTGTCAGTATACAGATGAATGGAAAAAAAAGATATGGTTCATACATACATCACACATGCACACTACATGCACACACACACACAATATTATTTAGCCATAAGGAAAAAGGAAATCTTGCCATTTGTGAAAATATGAATGAAACTTGAAGACATTATACTGTGAGATAAGTCAGACAGAGAAGGACAGATACTATATGGTATCACTTATATGTGGAATCCGAACTCATAGAAACTGAATAGAATTGGTAGTTACCAGGGGCTGGGTGTGAGGTGTGAATTGGGAGGTGCTGGTCAGTAAATTCTGAAGGTATAATACACAGATTGTGATTATAGTCAACAATATTGTATTACATACTTGAAAGTTGCTAAAAGACTGGATCTTAAATGTTCTCACTGAAAAATTCAATAATTATTATGTGACCTGATGGAGGTGTTAGCTGACATACAGAGGTAACCATATTGCAATATACAAGTGTATCAAAACAATGAATTATATACCTTAAACTTATGCAATGATATATGTAAACTATATCCCAATAAACATGCTAATGTCATTTAAAGGCAAACTGATTTTTCAACGAGGAGCTAAATGCCACAAAATTTGTGACATCTGTGTGTATGTGTGCTACCGACTACTCCAGGATCTGCGAACTAAGCCTGAGATGAAGACGAGAGACAGCTTAGGGTACCAAGAGAGCCTTAGTAGGCTAGAAGCTGGGGAGAGAGGATTTAAGCACCCTTGGCATCTTGAAAAAAGTACGAAAGTAGAAACCTTTGTTTCTACTTCCTGGATAGAAATGAGAAGCTGCTTCATGAGAAGACCTCAGAAGGTTGTTCAAACAAAAAGCTGGAGGGAAGCACAGAGAGAATCCTAAAAAGGCAACCAAGAGGCAAAGAGCAGAGGATGAAGCTTCAGGACATACCTGCTCTTGTGCCAAGATGGGAAGCTGCAATGAGAAAGCAGTGGCTTTGTTCAGTGTGTCTATATAAATGTAATGTTACAAATACAGGAAGGGAAGTCTTTAATAAAAAATAAGTAATGACTGAAACCACATGTAAGTTTTAGATGGAGACTAGTTCTGTGGACGGTATCTCATTTATCTTCCATAGATCCTGAAATACACCTGTGTGTAAGTCCTGATATACTAATATACTGAGAGTAGAAAATTCACTCAACTATGATGGATGTGTGTGTGTGTGTGTGTGTGTGTGTGTGCGCACGCATGCGTGTATAGCTGAAACATACTGCTCTGAATATGTATTCGTGTGTATTAAGAATCCATTTATTTGCAAATATGCAATATTCAGTATTCAGTATATGTCATTACAGATCATGGAAATAAGTCGTCTTTTTCTTTTTCATCTTTTAAAAATCAACTCAAATTTTAACTGGAAAGGTAATCTCTGCCCTCTCTGGGTTTGTACAGCAATTGTTCATGACTCTTTTGTAATTAATATCATGCTGTATTACGATTATTTGTTACAAGTATTGTTCTTTCACTGAAACACCTGTGTTTAAGAGGAGGAATTGGTCTCCAGAGCCAAGCAACATGCCTGCCTCAGTGAACAATAAATAAATAAATAAATAAATAACAGATGAATAAGTGAATAAATGGGAATGAATGGGTATACTTTATTTTCAAAAACATAGAAATTAGATAGAAATTTTATTTGTAAAGCCTGCCATGCATTGGAAAAACTGTATCCATTAAAACAAAGTTTGATGAATTGTCAAGAGCATAACCTTAGAATTTGTGGAGGAGTAGGTTCCACACAAACCATCTCTGTGAAGCAGCAGGTGATTTAAATCCAACATTAATGAAATGTGCAGATAATTCTAAACAAGAAAAAAAGTAAACAGGTGAGATGATTGAATTGCTGAATGGTAAGCTTGGGGAGATTGGCAGATATAATGAAATGAGATTTAACATGAATACTGCAGGATAATTTACCTGGGGAAAAATCAGCAGCAGCTGAGATATAAAATGGAAACCCATTCCCCCTTTGGAAATAAATAATGTTTAAAAAGACTATGGTTATAGTGGAAAATAACTTGTATATGAGCTCACTTTGTAATGCTGTTGCTAAACAGCCAATTGCCTTCCCAGGAGGCTGAACATAATGAATCATTTCAACCAGACACACACACACACACACACACACACACACACACACACACACACACAAAGGAAAGAAAGTACTTTAGAAGCTTTAGGACTCACCTTGATTCTGCAGTCTCTAATTGGAGCACTTTCAATAGAGAAAGGACACCTTAAAGTTTAAGGAAAAACCAATAAACATCGTGAAATGAATCAGAGCCCATTTAATTTGGAAACCTTGAAAGGGTTCAGAAAGAAGGTCATTCTGCCTAGTCCAATGCAATCAGCCCCTGGCTGCCAGACAACAATAAGAAGAATTACTGTTAGTGTATATTGAGTGCTTACTCTGGGCCAGGCCCTGCCAACTTACTGCTGTAAAGGCATTATCACACAACTCTCACAGCAGATCCATGTCATTGCTACTTGGCATTGTGTCCATTTTACAGATAAGGAAACAAAGGTTTGCAGACTTTAGGGAAGCTGAATATGGTCTCACAGAAATGAAGTGCTGGCACCATCACTGTAGTCCCCTGGCTGCTCAGAATCCAAGACTGTGCTCTTTGCCACTCTGTTGTATTTTCAGTATGCCGACCTGCTACTACAAAACCATAAGGGCATGTTCCTTTGCCTGGTTCCATGGTCCCCCATCAGCTGAGGAGGCCACTCCCTTTCTCTTTACCCTTATCTCTTTCTGCTCCTCAACCCTTACTTTCCCTTGCATTCAGAACTTCCTGACAAATAATGTCAAATACTATCTGTATATCTTTGCTCTGATGTACCCAGCATGGAAAATCTTTCTCTACCAAACCAACTCTCCCAGTCAGGACCCAGCCCTCTCAGAAAACATTAAATAGATTACACTCTGTTTCCGAAATGATCTTCAGTTGTTCTGCACATGTTTACATTTACTTCACCGCTGGCAACACTAGCCAAAGTCTTTATCTGCTTCACAGTCCAGCACACCTCTAGGCAAACAGGTGGCATTTATCAATTCTGTTGGGTCGTTCAAAGAAAGACAGAATTGGAGAGATAGGGAAGATTTACAAACACCTCCAACTGTTTGGCATTCAAAAAGAATAGTGCTATTCACAAGGAAGAAACTGTGAAGTTTAAGTTTGAATACTAGACTAGAATGACTAGAATGAAAACCAGAAAACAAACTTTCCATGAAAAGAGAAGTATTGGCTCTATTAAGCCCAGCTTTAAGAAAATGTATTGACATTTGATGCTCAGCAATTATCCACTTAAACTCTCAGCAAGAGCGATGAGAGGGACCTGTTCTGCCAGACAAGGATTCCGGGTTATCAAAGTTTTCCATCTGTTTCTGGCTCTGAATGTTATGCTGAGAAATTTATTCTGACTTCCACTTCTGGGATGAGAGATATCAGATTTCAAAAAGGGCATGAGGATTGAGTAAATCAAATTGTAATGACCCCAGCTCTGAAGGTATATCTACCTGGAGGACAGCCTGTTCCTGGGAGTAATCCAAGAACCTAAAATCAGCTGAATGTTAGTGCATTTCCCATTGTAAGAAAAGAAAGAAAAATGACGATGAAGCCATTAGCTATCCTATACTGCACACGTTCCACTGCCATTGAAAAATGTCCCACATCTGTGTCTTAATGCTGGCATCTGCTTCAAATTACCCTCAGATGAGCTCTACAGCTCTTGCCTAATTGGACACTATCAAAATGATATGGCTGTTATTGCTTACTTCTAGTTGCCCTTTATGCAGCAGTCTGTGCTAATGAATCCTCATCTTCATATGCAAGAGCCTTGCTTTGATCAGAAATTCTAAAAGGAGTATATCAGTAATTTGTTCAAAATATCTATGTATCAAATTATTAGTTCTTGCCTATATTTCTTATTGTCTTTTAACTATGAAGTTTTATTTTTTTATTTTTTAATGTTTATTTATCTTTGAGAGACAGAGCATGAGCAGAGGAGGAGCAGAAAGAGAGAGAGACACAGAATCCGAAGCAGGCTCCAGGCTCCTGGCTGTCAGCACAGAGCCTGATGCGGGGCTTGAATCCACGAACTGTGAGATCATGACCTGAGCCAAAGTCGAACACTCAACCGACTGAGCCACCCAGGTGCCCCCTATGAAGTTTTAAAACCCATTGTCTAGAAGCAGTTCAAATAAAACTAATAGGAATTAAATCCAGGCAGACCTTTGGAGAATCAGAGTTTTAGAGATAGTAGAGACCTTTTTTTTTTTTTTTTTTTTTTTTTTTTTTTTTTTTTTTTTTTTTTTTTTTTTTAATGTGATGAGGTTGAGGATCAAGAGAGACTAATGGTTTCCTCAAGGTCAAATGTTAAACTAATGTCAGAATCAAGACTGGGACCCAGGTTTTCTTCCAGTATAGGAAACATTCTAATCTCTAGCATTGCCATACAAGCAGTCATTACTATCAGTTAAGATGCATCTCACAGAGTCAGCACAGCAACAGCAAAGGGAAGTAGAGTCCACGCATCACCTTTCTTTTCTTCTTGATAAAAGTTGAAACAGTATCAAGATGGAAGATATCATTGTACTTTGTTATCACAGAACACAAGAGTCAAGCCAGGTACAAAAGTGATGGAGATGAAAGCATGAACATCAAAAGCAACGTGTGTCTTAAATGTCATAAATGGCAAGTCCAAGGGGGAGTTGGCACATTGCAGTGTTTTTATAAGATGGGCCTTGCCAATAAGATGACGGCAGAATATGAACCATTAAGACAGTGTTTTAGTATTAAAAATGCGGCATCTTGAAAGTCAAGAAGATATGATCCAGGTATAATTTATTCAAATGGCGTTGCACTATGAAAAATATGGAAGATGACAGCAAATCCATTTCAGTGGTGTTCTTACATTTTGGAGCACACACAAACAATGAAATTTTATACCTCATGGATATCTCTGTGGATATTTTTTAAAATATGTAATGTAGAGGTTATGAATAATATAAATATATTTTATGATAAAATTGTTTACTTCAGTATGTTTAATATAGTGCAAAGTTTCATGTCTCAGTGAATCATATCACTATCAACTCAAATTCCCAAATGAGAATCTTTAAATCATCAGCACCTTCTCCCAATGTCCTCAATCCTTCAGACTCCATTCAAATCTTCTTGATTCTACCTTTGATATACTTTTGCTCTCTCCTTTGTATGCCCACAGCCTCTGCTTTAATTCAATCTCATTTTAGTAAAAGATTGAACAATTAATCAAAACAGTGGCCCAATAAATCTCACTGCCTCCACCCTATTTCCCTAAGTCCCCATTTATTCTGTTCTTGGCATCAATAATATATTTCCAAATACAAAGATACTCATCTAGTGGCCCCCGCTTCAGAACCTTCAATACATTTCTTTTACTCACAAACTAAAACTCAGAATCTTTTGCATGGCCTACATGACCATCAAAAAGTGGCCACAATTGAGACTGCTACCCTCATAACCATGCTCTTTCCTTGACATGTCCTATCCTTTCCACTACACAAACTTTCTGCAGTAGTGACACACCCATATCTCTGCCAATCATTTTCCTACTGATTGAATTTACTGGCTTCTCCCATCCACCTGATGCACTTTTATGCATTCTTAATAATATTGACTTAAATATCAACTCTTCCACGAAATCTTCCCTGAATCTCCAAAGCATAAAAAATATTTCTTTGAATGTCTCTATTATTCTACATATATATATCTACTACCATCATTTTTGTCACACTGTATTGTTTCTTTTTATGTATTTTTCTCCTTTGTTTTTCAGAATTTCTGGCAGGCAGGGACAAGATTTGCTTTTATCCCTAGTATGTGGCACAATATAGGTGCTTACATTTGTTTAAAAACATTTAGGCTCATTATTTGTTTGTTTGTTTGTTTGTTTATTCAATTGAGAGAGAGAAACAGTGCCAGCTGCGGAGGGGCAGGGAAGAGGGAGAGAAACCCAAACAGGCTCCATGCTGTCAGGGCAGAGCCCAACACAGGGCTCAATCTCACAATCTGTGAGATCACGACCTGAGCCAAGATCAAGAGTCAGAGACTTAACCAACTGAGCCACCCAGGCACCTCTAATGCTTATATTTTCAAGTAATTAATGAATTTGTCTGCTTAATGTTTTGTCATTTTCAGTGGTCACAATGATTAGTTACAATCTTTCCTTCATAAGATGTTAGTTATTCATAATATGAATTTCATGATAAATTTTTTAAAAATTTTTAATGTTTTATTTATTTCTAGGAGAGAGAGAGAGACAGCGTGAGCAGGGGAGGGTCAGAGAGAGAGGGAGTCACAGACTGAAACAGGCTCCAGGCTCTGAGCTGGCAGTCAGCACAGAGCTCGACGCGGGGCTCGAACCCACGAACCGCGAGATCACGACCTAAGCGAAAGTCGGACGCTTAACCAACTAAGCCACACAGGCACCCCATGATGATGAATTTTTCATAGCAGTATCATATCAGTAGAAATTTTCAGAAGAATAAGAAATGTCATTAGATTTGGCAACCACAGCGGTTGCTGTAAACATCTGAGAGAATAATTCCAGTGGGACTGAGGAGAAACCCTAGAGGTTTGAGTAATAAAAATGAATAAAGCAACAACTAACATTTTTGTATTTCAAAAGACTATTCTCAGTGCTTCACGTGCATTATTACATAAACCTGCAGGGAGGAGAGCCCCTGTCAGTGGCGATGGCTTTAGGTATGTTATATGTATGTCAGAAATGATCAAACCCTACTCTTAAATAGGTGGTTAACTACACATATCAATAAAAAGCTGCTAAAAACAATCTCTGAGGTACCTGCCAGTATAGTCTCCACTTGGCTGATGAGAGTATTGAGGAACAGAGAGATTAAGAAAGTTACCCAATGGGGGCGCCTGGGTGGCTAAGTCGGTTAACCGGCCGACTTCAACTCAGGTCATGATCTCACAGTTCATGGGTTCGAGCCCCGCATCAGGCTCTGTGCTGGCAGCTGGCTCAGAGCCTGGAGCCTGTTTCAGATTCTGTGTCTCCTTCTCTCTCTGATCCTCCCCTGCTCACGCTGTCTCTGTCTCTGTCTCAAAGATAAAAAGAAAAGAAAAGAAAGTTACCCAATGTTATGCTGTGCAAAAGAAGTCAGGCAGAGACGGAAAGATACCATATGTTTTCACTTATAAGTGGAACAGAAGAAACCTAACAGAGGACCATGGGGGAATAAAAGGGGAAAAAAATAGTTCGGGAGAAGGAGGGAGACAAGCAATGATAGACTCTTGAATGCTGAGAACAAACTGAGAGCTGATGGGGGAGAGGGGAGACGGGGTGATGGGCATGGAGGAGGGCACTTGTTGGGATGAGCACTGGGTGTTATATGGAAATCAACTGGACAATAAACTATGAAGATATAGATAGATATAGATAGATATAGATATAGATAGATATAGATATACATATACATATACATATAGATAGATATAGATATAGATATAGAAAGGTACCAAAGTTCACATGGCCAATCAGCTGCAGCTGAGTATTGAGCCCAATTGCTCTGACTTGAGAACTTGTGCAGGCCTGCTCTCTACTTTGCCATAACAAGAAAACCATTACTTACTTTAGAAGTAGAGAAACTCAACAGACTCAAGCAAAGATTACTTTTACTTTCAAATAAGATTTATACCTTTGTGGCCAGGGGTAAGAAGAGAATTCCTAGAATAAAACTGACAGAACAAAGCTTCGCACTTAAGTGTTTTATTTAAATTATTTTTATATCTAAACACCCCATTACAACTTATACTATTATCAACCCTCAGCAATAAAGACTGTAATACCATTCATACCTCAAGCAACATGTCACTTGGGTCAACAGTAAAAAAAAAATAAATAGAAGCCCCAGAGCAAGAAAAGACAGGGGGACTAAATGAGGTGTCTTCATCTCACTTCCTACAATCAAAAGCTGAAGAAACACCTGCAGAGAGTGGAATCTGTCTTCCAGGTATAAGGATACATTTGAGAATGAACTATGAGAAATTCTTCTTTAAATTGATCCCATAAGATTAATAGTGTGGGTGAAGATGGGTTGGTTTTTGGTATTTACGTTCCGAGAAAAAATAATCAAATTGTCTTTATCAAGTATAATGGAAACCATCATATATGGAAGCTGGGCTCTAAACTCAGCATACAAGGTAAGGCTACACTTAAAAAATCACTTAGAGGGGCACCTGTGTGGCTCATTCAATCAAGCATCTGACTCTTGATTTCGGCTCAGGTCATGATCTCAAGTTTCAGGAGTTTGAACCCCACATTGAGCTCCGTGCTGACAGTGTGGAACCTCCTTGGGATTCTTTCTTTCTCCCTCTCTCTTTGCCCTTTCCCCCATGCTTTTTCTCTCTCTCAGAATAAATAAATAAATTTTAATATAAATCACTTAGCTTGTGCACAGATATAATGCAGATGATTTTATTAATCCAGTTTTGTAAGCTATCATTTTATGAATACACCCTTGAAAGCCAAATGTTCAAGGAATTAAAGGAAAATCCAAGTGCATAATCCTAGGCATTTAAACTATTCTGCCTTTCAGATAACTATCCAAGGCCTGGCAATGAATAAGGAATATATGGAAAATTCAAAACATTTCTGCTTACTTGAAGGGTACACTCCTTATTTTCCTTTTAAGTTTCTATGGCCACTCAGTTTTTTTGAGTCAAATAAGATGGAAGTCATTCCAACTTCTAATAAGAATCTACTGTGTCATGTTTAACTTGTAGAGTATGTAAAGGGTAAAATACATAAAATAAATATTTTGAGAGCAATATAGACTGTAGAAAGAATGAGACAATATAATCACTTCAAATATCTAACCAGAAGACTAAAATTATATATTACAGGATACATGAAATAGTGATTATCTTTTTTGTTCATGAAGCCTCAGGATATCACCTCAATATTTATGAGCTCAACAACATTGGTTATTGCGATGTACCATTTTTCCCCTACAGAGTTATTTCTGGCATAAATCATTATTACAAAATTGAAGTAATTATATTTTCATTTTTCTACATTACATTTATGTATATATTTTAAAAATATAATTACAAACCCACTATACATTCCATTCTGGCAACAGTGGAAAATTTGCTTCTTGCAAAATAATAGAAAAGCAGAATAAAATATATCCAAAGTTATTAATAGAAACCCACATTCTGCTATTTGTGTGTATTGAAGTATTATTAAGTTTCATAAAGTTGTTGAATGATTTAATGAGGGAAAGAATTTTGATATTTTTTCTTCACATTTGTTACCATGTATAACCTATAGTTACTGTATTAATAACTATATTTGAATAAGTATACTATTGAGTATTTTCAGAATGCATGCTATTAAGTAAAATTATTTTCTCTGAGTGTAATTCTATGTGCCTTCATATTACTACAGGTGACACTATTACTCAAAATGGGTACTGGTTAAGTTAACCACAGTGATTTTCAACATTGGAGATTTGAGAACATTTATGCTGAGAAACACAGTGAGTGGAGGTGATAAAGAATATATTTCAAAAGGGATACCTAACAGAATTCTGAATTGCTAAGGTGGTGTGCCTTTTAAATACTCCTCTATGGGGGTGGGAGGCAAGATGGCGGAGAAGTAAGAAGCACCGGACATTTCACCTGCACTCATCTCTCAAACAGAGAAGGCCTGAAGTCGTAGGACACCGAGCCACAAGAGTTTGGGAAGAGCAAGAGACAGAGTGCACTGGGAAGGAAACCTCATAAGTGCATGAGTGCGAACTGGGGAACGGGACCCAGAGACACGGAGGGAGGGGAGGGAACCGAGCTTGCATGCAGCTGCGGTGAGTGATGAAACAGCTGTGGTGGCGAGCTGCCGCAAGTCCAGGGGAAAGGAAAGAAAAGCTGAGATTGCTCACAGAACCATCCCTGGAGAAGAGAAAAAACCTAGGCTTGGAAAGACAGTGTTTTTTAGCTCTGGCTGTGGTGCTGACTTTAAACTAGATGCCCTGGTCCCAGAAGGTGCCAGGAAAAACTGAACTGCCGTGTGTCTGGCACCATCCTTGGTGGCGGCCAGTGAACTGGCAGCAACGCCTGCGGAGGCGGTCCCGGCACCGGGTGAAGCGGCAGTGGCGCGCGCGACGTTGGCCCACTAAAGTGGCAGTGGCTGCGACCCAGTGAAGTGGTGCCGGCGCCCGGTTAAGCGGCGGCTGCGTGAGCGAAAAGTTGCCTGCTGCAGCAGTCAGTAAAGCGTTGCGGAGGGGTGAGGCGATGCAGAATCTGCAGACCTGAAGTTACTACGTTCCCCAAAGGCACTCAGGTTGTATTGCTGCTTGACCCCGGCGGATATGAGGCTGTGACACCTCCCCCCACCCTCCACTCAACCCCCGGCAACAGGGAAGCAGCGACAAGTGGAACTGTTATATAAAATAATTGAGATCATACCATGCACACTTTGAGATCATAATGCTTTGAAACTTGAAATCAATCACAGGAAGAAGTCTGGAAAACCTCCAAAACCATGGAGGTTAAAGAATACCCTACTAAAGAATGACTGGGCCAATCAGGCAATTAGAGAAGAAATTTTAAAAATATATGGAAACAAATGAAAATGAAAATACAACAATCCAAACTCTATGGGATGCGGCAAAGGCAGTCCTAAGAGGAAAGTACATTGAATTCCAGGCCTATTTCAAGAAATTAGAGAAAGCGCAAGTGCAAAATCTAACAACACGCCTAAAGGAACGAGAGGCAGAGCATCAGGAGCACCTCAAACCCAGTAGAAGAAGAGAAATAGAAAAATCAGAGCAGAAACATAGAGACCAAAGAAACAATTGAACAGATCAATGAAACCAAAAGTTGGTTCTTTGAAAAAATAAACAAAATTGACAAACCTCTAGCCTGGCTTCTCAAAAAGAAAAGAGAGAGCACCCAAATAGAAAAATCATGAATGAAAATGGACTTATTACAAACAACCCCTCAGAAATACAAGTAATTATCAGGAAAAATTATATGCCAACAAATTGGACAACTTAGAAGAAATGGACAAATTCCTAAACACACACTCAGTACCAAAATTCACACGGGAAGAAATAGAAAATCTGAACAGACTCATAAATAGGGAAGAAATCAATCAATTATCAAAAATCTCCCAACAAATAAAAGCCCTGGACCTGATGGCTTCCCAGGGGAGTTCTACCAGACATTTAAAACAGAATTAATTACAATTCTTCTCAAGCTATTCCAAAAAATAGAAATCGAAGAAAAACTCCCGGATTCATTTTATGAAGCCAGCATCACTCTGATTCCCAAGCCAGACAGAGATCCAGCAAAAAGACAGAACTACAGGCCAATATCCTTGATGAATACGGATGCAAAAATCCTCAACAAGATACTTGAAAATAGAATCCAACAGCACATAAAAAGAATCATCCACCAAGATCAAGTGGGATTCATTCCTGGGTTACAAGGCTGGTTCAACATTCGCAAATCAATCAATGTGATACATCACATCAACAAAAGAAAAGATAAAAACCATATGATCTTGTCAATAGATGCCGAAAAAGCATTTGACAAAATACAACATCCTTCTTAATAAAGACCCTCGAGAAAGTCGGGAAAGACAGAACTTACTTAAACATCATAAAAGCCATCTATGAGAAGCCTTCCTCTAACATCCTCAACAGGGAAAAACTGAGAGCTTTCCCCCTGAGATCAGGAACACGACAGGGATGTACCGCTCACCACTGTTGTTTAACATAGTGCTGGAAGTACTAGCATCAGCCATCAGACAACAAAAGGAAATCAAAGGCATCAGAATTAGCACAGAAAAAGTCAAACTTTCACTATTCGCAGACGACAGATATTCTACATAGAAAGCCCGACAGACTCCACCAGAAGCCTACTAGAACTGATCCAAGAATTCAGCCAAGTTGCAGGGTACAAAATCAACGTACAGAAATCGGTTGCATTTTTATACACCAACAATGAAGCCACAGAAAGAGAAATCAAGAAACTGATCCCATTCACAATGCACAAGAAACCATAAAATACCTAGGAATAAACCTAACCAAGGATATAAGAGATCTGTATGATGAAAACTGTAGAAAACTTATGAAGGAAATTGAAGAAGACACAAAGAAATGGAAAAACATTCCATGCTCATGGATTGGAAGAATAAATATAGTTAAAATGTCATTACAACCCAAAGCACTCTACACACTCAATGCAATTCCAATCAAAATTACACCAGCATACTTCTCAAAACTAGAACAAACTATCCTAAAATTTGTATGGAACCACAAAAGACCCCAAATAGCAAAGTAATACTAAAGAATAAAACCAAAACGGGAGGTATCACCATCCCAGACTTTAGCCTCTACTGCAAAGCTGTCATCATCAAGACAGTATGGTATTCGCACAAAAACAGACACATAGACCAATGGAACAGAATTGAGAACTCAGAAGTGGACCCAAAAGTATACAGCCAACTAATCTTTGACAAAGGAGGAAAGAGTATCCAATGGAAAAAAGACAGCCTCTTTAACAGATGGTGTTGGGAGAACTGGACAGCAACATGCAGAAGAATGAAACTAGGTCATGTTCTCACACCATACACCAAAATAAACTCAAAATGGATAAAGGACCTGAACGTGAGACAGGAAACTATCAACACCCTAGAGGAGAAAGCGGGAAGCAACCTCCTTGACCTCCACCGCAGCAATTTCTTACTTGACACATCCCCAAAAGCAAAAGAATCAAGAGCAAAAATAAACGATTGGAACCTCATCAAGATTAAAAGCTTCTGCACAGCAAAGGAAACAACCCACAAAACTAATAGGCAACCAACGGAATGGGAAAAGATAGTTGAAAATGACATATCAGATAAAGGGTTAATATCCAAAATCTATAAGGAACTCACCAAATTCCACACCTGAAAAACAAACAACCCAGCAAAGAAATGAGCAGAAGATATGAACAGACACTTCTCCAAAGAGGACATCCAGATGGCCAACAGACACATGAAACGATGCTCAGCATCCCTCCTCATCAGGGAAATACAAATCAAAACCACACTGAGATACCACCGCACGCCAGTCAGAGTGGCTAAAATGAGCAAATCAGAGAACTCTAGATGATGGCGAGGATGTGGAGAAATGGGCACCCTCCTACACTGTTGGTTGGAATGTAAAATGGTGCAGCCCCTCTGGAAAACAGTGTGGAGGTTCCTCAAAAATTTAACAATAGAACTCCCCTATGACCCAGCAATAGCACTGCTAGGAATTTACCCAAGGACTGGAGAAATGCTGATGCATAGGAGCACATGTACCCCAATGTTCATAGCAACACTCTCAACAATAGTCAAAACATGGAAAGAGCCTAAGTGTCCATCAACGGACGAATGGATCAAGAAGATGTGGTTTATCTATACAATGGAATACTACACGGCAATGAGAAAGAATGAAATCTGGCCATGTGTAGCAACATGGATGGACCTTGAGGGTGTTATGCTGAGCGAATAAGTCAGTCAGATAAGGACAAATACCATATGTTTGCACATATAGGAGGATTAGGAGGAACTTAACGGAGGACCAAGGGGGAGAAGATGGGTAGAGATGGTGGGGGAAAGGGAGAGAAGTAAACCATGAGAGACTCTTGAATGCTGAGAACAACCTGAGGACTGATGGGTATGGTGGTGGAGGGGGGAGTTGGGCATGGAGGAGGGCACTTGTGGAAAAAATAAAATAAAATAAATCTATATGTATTTGTAAAAATAAATAAATAAATAAATACTCCTCTATGTTTAATGCCCATTGAAAATGGCATTTTCATGTGATTCATACACTTAAACATTCTATTATAAATTATAAGATTCACTTTGCTTCTTACTCTGACTCTCTTCAATTGGGCAAGGGGAAAAAATGCCACAGAGAACACAATATGGCTTTTCAGTGCATCATCCCCTGACTTCTTGCACAAGGCCTTCAATGTTTGTTAGTGGTAACAGCTCTCTCATCAGAAACCACCTGTGCCCTCTCCCTCTCATGCCACCATTCATTCCTACCCTTCACATGTGTCATCACCAATCATAGCAACAAAACCTCAGGCCCTTCATGCTGTTCCTTCTGCCACTTCTGTCTCCTCTGGGCTCTGTCCCTTGTGCAGCACTGTTTGAACACGGCTTTCTGCCACTTGTTCTCACATTCCAGCCTAAACCACTGTCTAATCAATCTGACCAAAGCACAATTCCAACTGCCCAAGAAAAACGTTGGTTACTCCCTCTGTCATTGTTCTTCACATTTCATGACAAAGAGTAGAAATACTGGGACCACATTCTCTTACCAAGACTAAAGAAGAATTTAAAAGAATGATTGAGAAAGCCACCATATGTTTTTAAATTAAAAACAAGTTTGTGCATGTGTGTATGTGATGAAAACTTATGTTTATGAGTCTGTTAGAAATGTTTGTATCTTGGTAAAAGGAATGACCGAACTTTCATTGTCTAATATATATATCTACACATACATACAGGTATGCATGGTGTATGTATCCGATTATGTATAAAAACATTAATTTCATATTTAAAATAATAAAAACTGTGATTTAGAGACTTAAAATTTTCCATTAAACAGTTTCCTTGTTTTAACATGTAATCAAAGTTGTAATGATATAATATTTAGAAAATAACAGTATTAGATCATTGTGCATAAGAAAATTCAGATGTTAACAACAATTTACTCGGAATTCTCTCTATAGGGGCACCTGGGAACCTCAGTTATTTAAATATCTGACCCTTGGTTTTGGATCTCTTCATGATCTCATGGTTCGTGGGTTCAAGTCTCATGTTAAGCTCTGCACTGTCAGTGTGGAGCCTGCTTGGGATTCTCTATATCTCCCTCTCTTTCTCTGTCCCTCCCCTGCTTGTGTTGTCTCTCTCTCTCTCTCTCCCCTCCCAAAATAAACAAATAAACTTAAGAAAAAGAATCATCTATATAAACTCTCTGTATATGTATATATATAAGTATACATCTTCAAAATTAAACCAAAAAAGAAAAGATTAGAAGCTATGAAGATTATTCTACCTGGCCAGGAGATCACTACAGATTGATCCCAAATTATGGCAGTGGAGATAGGAAAGAATTGAATAGATTTCAGACACATATCTTAGAGGTAGAGCTGATAAGACACAGTGATAAAGTGGGAGCTAAGAGAGACAAGTGTAAAAGTTTACTCCTGGCTTTACAAAACAAAAAACAGCATGGATAGAAATGCTGCTTCTTTGATGGGAAATAATGGAAAAGTAAAAATAAAAGAGAAGATAAGGAGTGGAGGGGGCACCTGGGTGCCTTAGTCATTTGACCATTGTCTCTTGTTCTGCTCAGGTCATGATCTCTGGCTCACATCAGGCTCTCTGCTGAGCATAGAGCCTGCTTAAGATTCTCTCTCTCTCCCTCTGCTCATGCTCTCTCTCTCTCTCTCTTTCTCTCTCTCTCTCTCAAACAAAACAAAACAAAAAACACACACAGAGAGAGAAAGAGAGAGAGGAGAAGGGGTTAACAGATGTTGAGTCCTACGAATGGAATTGTCAAAAACACAGTTTAATCTTTGTGTCTGGGAATGAGAAAAGAGATCAGGAATAGAAGTAAATGTGAGAGCAGTCATATGCAGATAGCATTTAAGACCCCACTAGCAAATGAGATAAACTAGGATGTGTCTAGATTACAAAAGGAAGAGACTAGTTAAAATTTGGTAAGATAGAGCCAGTAAAGAAAGCAGAAATAGAGAAATCAGGCAGGTGGGAAGAAATCAAGATAGAATGCTTTCTCAGAAATGAAGAGAATAGAGGACATTTCTTTTTCTTTTCTTTTTAAAAGTAAATCAACTGTACCCAGTGGTGCTGTGTAGAGAGTAGGATTAGGACCGAAAGGATACTAATTGAAAGTTCCATCTCCAACAGTGTGGAAAATGCTGACAATCCTTACACTAAAGACCACCTAAACACGCTACATAAAATGCAATAAACACTAAGCTCATAAGACAGTAAAGAAAACACTAAGGACTAAAATGCAAAAAGGAAGATGCAAAACAGAGAAGAAGGTGGGAACTTCAGGGCATTGATGCTAAGTGATAGAAAGCAGAGAAAGACAAGTACTGTATGATCTCACTTATGTTTGGCTTTTAAGAAAGTCAAACTCATAAAAACAGAAAGTAGAATGGTGGTTGCTAGGGCTGAGGGTGAGGGAAATGAAGAGATGTAGATCAGAGGGGTACAAAGCTAAAAACCTAATATGTTCCAGGGATCTAGTGTTGAGCACGGTAGTTGCGGTTAAAAACACTCTATTATATACTTGTGTACTTGCTGTAGCAAATCCTTGGTACCCAGGAAGAGACAAGTGACACACACTTGGGGAATCAGAAAAGACTGTTTATTTCACACCAGTGCTAGCCCAGTGGAGTCACCTCCGAGGTCTGAGCCCTGAGCCCTGGCATTGTTCTCCTTTTATGGGTGGGATTGCAGAGGCTTGAAGAGAAAAAAAAAGGGGGGCGGGGCACTGATTGGTTGTGCTATGCAGGTAGTTGGCAGATATGCAGGAAGCAAGCAAGATTACAGAAGCCAAAAGTATGCAAAGGGAGTATCCAGCCTTGGACGTCTGTCTGCCCTCCCCCCTTTTTTTTTTATCTCCTCTTGCTAGATTTCCTTCTCACTTGAGCTTGCTAAAGGATCTTAAATGTTTTATTTTTTACTGTGGTAAATCATTCTGTGATATCTAAGTGCATCAAATCATCACATTCTACGCTGTAAACTTACACAGTGTAGTATGTCAATTGTATCTTAATAAAGCTGGGGGGAAAAACACAATAATTCCCCCTCAAAAGAAAAAAAAGTAAGCTGGTCTGATAATGATTAATGTGCTGTTTTTCCTCATTCTCTTCTTCCATTTCCCATATTGCAAATCATTATTTTCCCTATTACTTCTTGATTAAAAGATATTACTGGATAAATAGAAAAAGAGAGAAACACTGGATTTAATGATGTGTACCTGAACATACAGTAAATATAGATGTAACCACTGTCCACCCAGGAGAGTCTCTTTCCAAATTTCATGGAGTTCCTTTTCTCTGCTTTACAGTCCGTAGGCCTAAAATTGCCTACTTTTAAAATAGACAAAGTACTACATAATTATCCTAACATATGAAAGTCAGCTTTGCCTTACTGTGTTTATATTTAGATGAATTTGCATAGGCATAGATAACTCAGTAGTTTTCGATGTGCCTATCATTTCTTTTTCAATTTTTAAAGTTAAAAGCAAAAGTATTTGTTTAAACATTTAAATCTGGTAGAGTTGTGAGTGGCCCCATTTTTACTGACTTCCCCAATATCACTTTTTGAAATACATTCCAGCTCCTTAAAAGCATATTAGATCTTTTCCTTTTGTTCAATTGTCTGAAACACTGAAGTTAAGTATGAAGATGCAACATTTGGTTAAGCAGGTAATATAGGAAAAAACAAGAGAAACTACATTAGTTTTAATAGTTGCTAATATGGCAATTCTTATCAAAATAACACCAGCATTCTTCACAGAGTTAGAACAAACAATCTTAAAATTGCTATGGAACCAGAAAAGACCCCAAATAATCAAAGCAATCTTGAAAAAGAAAACCAAAGCTGGAGACCTCTCAATGCCATACTTCAAGATGTATTACAAAGTTGTAATCATCAAGCCAGGGTGCTACTGGCACAAAAACAGACACTCAGTTCAGAGAGTAAAACACCCAAAAATGGACCCACAAACGTATGGTCAATTAATCTTTGACAAAGCAGGAAAGAATATCCGAAGGAATAAAGACAGTCTCTTAAACAAATGGTGCTGGGAAAACTGGACAGCAACATGTAGAAATATGAACCTGGACTACTTTCTTACATTCTACACGAAAATAAACTCAAAATGGATGAAAGACCTAAATATAAGACAGGAAGCCATCAAAATCCTAGAGAATAAAGCAGGCAAAAACTTCTTTGACTTCTGCTGCAGCAACTTCTTACTCAACACATCTCTGGAGGGAAGGGAAACAAAAGCAAAAATGAACTATTGGGACCTCATAAAAATAAAAATCTTCTGCACAGTGAAGGAAATAATCAGCAAAACTAAAAGGCAACTGACAGAATGGGAGACGATATTTGCAAATGATATATCAGATAAAGGGTTGGTATCCAAAATCTATAAAGAACTTATCAAACTCAACACCCAAAAACCAAATAATCCAGTGAAGAAATGGGAAAAAGACATGAACAGACACTTCTCCAAAGAAGACATCCAAATGGCCAACCGACACATGAAAAAATGCTCAACATCACTCAACGTCAGAAAGATACAAATCAAAACCACAAAGAGATAGCACCTCACACCTGTGAGCATGGCCAACACTAACAGCTCAGGCAACAACAGATGTTGGCGAGGATGCAGAGAAAGAGGATCTTTTTTTTTTTTGCAAACTGGTGCAGCCACTCTGGAAAACAGTATTGAGGTTCCTTAAAAAATTAAAAACAGAACCACCCTATGACCCAGCAATTGCACTACTAGGTATTTAATCCAAGGGATACAGGTGTGCTATTTCGAAGGGGCACATGCACCCCAATATTAATAACAAAGCTATTGACAATAGCCAAAGTATAGAAAGAACCCAAATGTCTATCGATGTATGAACGGATAAAGAAGATGTGGTATATATATATATACAGTGTATATATATATATACAGTGGAGTATTACTCGACAACCAAAAAGGATGAAATCTTGCCATTTGCAACTGCATGGATGGAACAAGAGGGTATTATGCTAAGCAAAATTAGAGAAAGACAAATATCATATCACTTCACTAATATGAAAATTTAATATACAAAATAGATGGGCATAAGGTAAGGGAAGCAAGAATAATATAAAAACAGGAATTAAGAGATTCTTAAAGATAGAGAACAAACAGAGGGTTGCTGGAGGGATTGTGGGAGGGGGGAAGGTTTAAATGGGCAAGGGGCATTAAGAAGTCTACTCCTGAAATCATTTTTGTACTATATGCTAACCAACTTGGATGCAAATTAAAAAATAAGTTAATCAATCAATTAATTGATTGATTTTTAAAAATGGGAAAATAATAGAAATGCAACTTTCTCCCACTTCTGTTTCCCTGAGGGGATAGCTATGCAGAGTGGCAAATTTCTTTCTTCCAATTATTCCTTTTTACATGGTACATCCAAACATTTGCAGCCAACCAGATCATTCTCCTGAAGATTAAAAAAGCTTTATCTGCCTTCAAAGAAGTCTTCCAGAGCCGCTTAAGATACTGTCTTATAAAAAATAAAAAATATTTTAAAAAATAGTTGCTAATATGAACCTGTTGAAAACCTTTTGCACCAAGGATCTTTCAGGACATATAAAACCACTGCATTTTGATACTCAAATACATGTCAAAGAAAAAAGTTAAACAAAATTCTAATATGCCATAAGTGAAAATAATTGGCTTCCTTTAGAATGAATCTATAGTCTCACAATTTAAAAAAAAAAACATGTTTGGGATCACTTCCAGAATACTATCCAATCATGAAGTACTTTCTGATTCACTCAAAATAAATTCTTAAAAGTCACTTGCAAGATCCTGCCTGACTTTTCTCCCTACCTTTTACTGCACAATTCTGTTTCAATGTCCTGAATCATTAGGAAAATTGTCCAAGACTTGGACATAGGCAAAAGAGATAATTCACCATTGTCTGGCCTACCCTCTGTTTCTTGTCCTATGGGGCAAAGAGGTTCAAAATCTTTGATGAGACTTGTTGACTGGGTTATTTTACATCTCTATACAGACAGAAGTTACATAAAACTGATAGCAATGCAAATGAACTTTGTCTCCTAGATAATGTAAATCTCTGTAAGGGCAATTCTCAAAAGGTTTTAATTTGATGTTTCCTCCCTTAACTGATGGGTTGGTTAAATCTTTGGCACAATTATTTTATATTTGTACAAGAGTCATGTTTTTAACTTTTTTGAAAAATTATGTGTTATCAGTCCAGCCTCCATCTTTGCCAGGAGATACTGAGACCTCAGCATGGGACCTTCATAGAAAACTCAGAATCAGGCCCACTGTGTAGTTGATCTAGTTCAAGGACATCCTAAGTTCTACCTTGTAACTCACATCAGATAGTCCTCTACCTTGCCAGATCCTTATCTTAGCATAGTCTTGGCAATTTGGCTAGTATGGCAAATATATACATAATTTCTTCAAGGTTTCAAGTATCAGAAACAAATTGAGTCTACCTCAGTGATTGAGCTGTATTGTGGGAGCTTAACTGTTAAGTGAGTGAAGGAAAGAAAAAAGGTAAACAGTTATTTCTTCCATAATATATCCAGGACTCATGAAAACTTGATAATTACTAAGAACTGAAACATCATTCAGCATAACATACATCATGTCTTTTTTTACCCAATTGCTATTTCATTGGAGTGATTCATCAATCAATTATCAACAGATAGCATTAATAGAACATTTAACTATCTTCCTGGCACTTTAATAAGCCCTTTACATATATATGTGTGTGTGTGTATATATATATATATTATGCTAAGCAAATATTAATAACATTAATATTTGTATTAATATACATATGTATACTCATTGATCCTCTCAACAAAACTATGAAGTAGATACTTCATAGAGTAGAATATGAAGTATTCATTTTAAAGATACGGAGATTAAGGCTTATGATGTTTAAGTCCCTTTCCCAAGATCACAATTTTTGTAAGTAGGAGACCTGGAAGTCAAACTCCAGGTTTGACTGAAGCCTTAGCTCCAACATCTCCATTCCTATTACTCCTTCCTCTTCACTTTTCTTTTTCTAATTTCTCTTTTTTCTAGTCTATAGCAGTGACAATATTGGATTTTATCTGAACCCTGAACTCCCAGAAAACAGCAACAATTTAAAAATATTCCCATACACTGGAGCCACAAAAGACCCCAAATAGCCAAAGTAATACTGAAAAATAAAACCAAAACGGGAGGTATCACCATCCCAGACTTTAGCCTCTACTACAAAGCTGTCATCATCAAGACAGTATGGTATTCACACAAAAACAGACACATAGACCAATGGAACAGAATTGAGAACTCAGAAGTGGACCCAAAAGTATACAGCCAACTGATCTTTGACAAAGCAGGAAAGAATATCCAATGGAAAAAAGACAGCCTTTTTTTTTTTTTTAATATTTTTATTTATTTCTAGGAGAGAGAGAGAGAGAGACAGCGTGAGCAGGGGAGGGTCAGAGAGAGAGAGAGTCACAGACTGAAACAGGCTCCAGGCTCTGAGCTGGCAGTCAGCACAGAGCCCGACGCGGGGCT